>NC_143551.1:153824000-153988000 GCF_054136105.1 Typopeltis vanoorti
TACTTGGATGGCATGGTACAGTACAGATATTGAAGTCCGATGTGGAAACGAACAATAAGGAATTCAACAAGTTGCAAGAGTTTAGGTTAGGACATTGAACAGAATAAACACACACACACGAATGTGTACAAAAATAAAACGATGTTTGAATGTTTCCTAATATGCGAAGAACTTTTATAGGGGTTTTTCTCTTTTTCTTCCTTCATCAGAAGTTGAATTAGCCGATGTCTCACATGGAGGAAAGCTCTGCTTCCTCCAAGAAACTGGTTTTAAATCTGCAAAAACAGGCAAACAGTCAAAAGAAACATACACAATTAACAGACATAATACACTGGTCTATAGCTTTAGGTACTTCAGTCTTCATTCAAAACAACTACAGCACATACACACACACTGTGATACTAAAAGCATCCAAATATCCAAGAAACACAAAAATCAAAGTATAACGTTTTCCATAGTGTGGACCCAATTTTCACACCAGCATTGCATTTATTTCACGCAGCAAACATGTTCTTACAAGATTCATAAAAAATAACTCCGTTCTTAATACATAATTGACTACTGCTAGTGATGTGTTAACTGCTGGCTGCAATTCTTCATACATCATAATTCATCTTGGAAGTATTCATCAGAGTGGTTTGGAGCTGTGAGCTGGCTAATCCATAAGTGGTGTATTGCTGTCCTAAAGCAGTCATTTTGCTCTGTGATAGAGAGGAAAATGACTATCACAGCGAAGTTTGATACTTCACTGTGATAGAGTCATGAAAACGACTATCATGAAATGATAGAGTCATGATATCATTTCATGATATCTATCATGAAATGATATCATGATATTGTATGTCTCGTGACATACAATATCATGATTCATAAAAATCATGATATTGTATGATTTTTATGAATCATTCATAATTCTTGGAACAGATATGGTCCTTCACCATACAATTCCATAAGTGCAGTGTTCACGCATGTGGAAGTACACTTTTCCGTTTATAATAGTACTGATAAAAATCAATGGGCCAATTCCAGACCATAGAAACCACCATCATCATCACAAATTTGCACCAGCAGGCTTACACATTTATCAGTGATGCAGAGTTCCACTTTCACAGTTTAAGCAGCACTGAAACTGTTGCTGAGGATGGACTTTTTTTTCTATCATGAATAACTCTGCAGACCTTCTTCAAAGCTAATTTTTCCCCTTCACTACAGAAGTTTGTCAGCACAGTTAGCCTAGTGGCTATGCACTTCGCAACCATATGCCTGGGGAAGGAGTATCCTAGGTTCGATTCCCGTCGGAGACGTGAGGAGCTGAAGGATCTTCCTCAGCCATAGCCAAGTTAGCCGATCTTGGGCATGGACAGCACGGTTTTTTCCCGTATATCCTGGGGTTTTCGACCCACAAACAGGCAAACCGGCCCTGTGAACATACAGCCATAAGATTTGTATGGCAAGGAAGGCAACGGGAAACCACCTTGCTCATAGTCATCTCCGTACTATGGTAGCATAACTGCCCCTACCATCCATATGAACGAAAAAGAAACGAATCACTCACAGAAGTTTACAAAATTTCACGTTGAACTGCAAAGTACGTCGTAACTTAGAATTTTAAGATTGGTTAGTTGATTTATGGTTTTCTGGCACAAGTACAGCAAAAGTCATATTGTAGCAAACCAAAAAGTTACAGCAGTACTCATGGTAAGGATTTTTCACAGAAGTTGCAAAGAAACTGACAAGAGGTCAAATAACATAAGTAAATTATATACTTTTTGTAAACTTTTCTATAAAATATAGTTTCAATGTTTTATATTTTGGTATTGTGTGTGTACTTTTAATTGCACGTATTTTGTTTCCACCATACATTGTGTGCAGCTGCACATTAGAATAAAATGGCACCCTGCTCCATTGTGTAATTTTAGTTCAAATTGGAAATAGTACTTCCCCAAAGCCTTCTTTATATAGTCTCTTCCTAAAATGCTGTCTGTTGTTTACATATTTTCTATTTGCATCACATGTATGCTTCTCCAAAGGAACACTTTTTAGCATAATAATGTGAAAGAAGGAGTCCTATTAGGAGGTGAGTTTACTTTCCACATGCTGCATTGTATCCATCAGATTATTATTATTATTATCTCAAGACCCCATGGAGTCAAACTCATCTAGGAGATCCTTTTTTTCATAAATACAGCTCATCATACCATGCCTTGGACACATTCAAATTCTCTGCAGACAAATTCTTAGGCAAGGCATTCCAATCGTTCACAATTCTACATGCATAAAACCTGATTCTCACTCCCCTGCTCACACCCTCCTTATATATATAGCTTCCAGGGATGACCTCTGGTTCTCCCACTGTAAGACCTCTCCAACAATGACCCTATAACAACCCATTACTGACTTGTAGGTCTCTATCATATCACCCCCTCTTCCTCTTATATACTAGACTCAGTAAATTGCATCTTCTCAACCTTATTCGACATTCCAGAGATCAGAAACTTCCTTAGTCAATCACCTCTCATCCTTTTGAAAATCAGGTGACCAAATCTGTGCACGTGTCCATGTGTGGCCTAATCAAAGCCCTATATGATGGAACAAGTATTTCCTTACAAGTCAGTGCCCTCCACATCATTCCCAGAAGTCTTTGTGTTGTCCTCACAATTTTGGCAATGTGTCTCCTAAATTTCAGATCCTTATCCACTATCACCCCAAGATCTCATTTCCTCCACCTTCAACAATATATCCCCACCAAGCATAAATTCTACATCACATCTTTGTTTCTCAAATTTCAAAACCTTACATTTTGCAACATTGAACTTACATCCCCATTCCCTCTTCTTGTAAGGCCACATCTTTCTTACTCTTCATAGTTAATCCCAACTTTGTATCATCTGCAAACAACTGAATATCCCCAACCAAATCTTTGCCAATATCACTAGCAAGTTATGCAAGCAATGGCTCTAAAGATCCCTGAGGCACACTAGTTACTTTTGTCTTCAGGGATATTGCTTCCACATACACAACTTGCTGATACCTATCAGATAGCCAGTCTCCAAACCACTCAAATTTAAATAATTTTGTGTCTGTTTTGAAATTAGTCACTCGCTCCTCAAGTGATAAGTTGTGTCAAAAGCATAAGGATGGATGCGACTACAAATAAAGGATGGTGATACAAGAATTTTGAAGGGTATAGATAGCCTATTTTTCAATATCCCGTTAACAGCTTGGCGAATCCTGAAGAGACTGTGTCTGCTTTCAAGATAAAATTTTTTGTTGTTGTTGGTTAGGCTTAGTTCTAAAACTCTAAAATTTAAAGACCAGCCTTCTGCAAGGCTGAATTTGCAAACTTTTCATATCTTATTTCTAAATTGTTTATAGTCGCTTCGATAGCCACTGATCTGTTCTCTAATTTCTTGCTATTCCAGGAAGTATCTCTAACCAGAATTCAATTTCCTGTCCTGAAATTGCTGCAGACTTTTGTTGAGCTCTCTAATTTCTGGAGATATGAAAGTGAGTGGTTGCAGGCCATTCTGCCTGATTAGTTGAATAAAGGATATATAATTTAAAACAACGCTGAAATTTGCTGCAATAGAATAAGAGCATCCGACATTTTTTGACTCCCCTCCTCCACCCACAAGAAACCTATAGTAAATTAGTACACCAAGGGGAGGCTAAGGTTTTTTCCTTTTACTCCAAGAATAATCCCACCAATATAATTAATTATAATTATTACGACACCTCCGGGGAGTCCAGACTCATCGAGGGAGGGTACCCACTCCACTACCCTACATCCATCAACTACAACAAACCAAGCCATCATCATCATCATCTACACCATCTACCACCACCACCACTAGTATTTTCACAATCACAAACATTCATGCCCATGGCAGGATTTGAACCCACAGCCTTTTGGCTGGAGAGTGGATATGCTAACCACTTGATAAAAAAACTCGATATCAAACTGCATATTGCCTGCCAACCAGGCGGGCAATATGCAGTTTGATATCCCAACATGAAAAAATGGATAAATTTACACTTACTAACTTTGAACTGATGCTTTCTGACTATTCAAATTACCATGTGAATACTGTATATCAGTAGCATCTCTGATTGCTCTGCTTGTCTTAGCATCATCTATCAGCAGCAAACCTCCTGTTAGCTCCTTTCTAATATCATTGATACAAAGATTAAACAATGGTCCCAATAACTGATTCTTGGAGCACACCACTGGTCACCTTAAATTTGACAGATTCACAACTCCCATATACCACTTTCTGATGCCAGTCTGTCAGCAACCTGCTTATCCAAGTCAATAGTTTATACAGGGGGGCCGAAAAGTTCTGATAAACACATAGAACAAAAATTATATTAAAGCAACTAATATAACCACAAGAAAGAACATTAATTCAAAATACATTAAATGAAGTTTACTTTGAACAATTAGAATAAATTTAAAGTTGAAATTGAAACCCGATTTTGGTTACTTATTTACTAGTAGAGGCCTTCCCTCTATCCATTTTCTTAGTAAGCTCCTTAAAATTAGGTGTGTAATTAGTCAAAGCAGTTATTTAAAGCTCGTTACAAACTTGCCATGCACACACTCACTTACTCCTATACTATCACATTGGTCAAAGGTTGCAACTCTTCTAAGTCTTACCGGAATTATTTTTGCTCCAAAAGGACACATAGCTGGCCATCCCTGATATATAACAAGATGTTAAACCTCAATTATTTCATGGTGATTATCACAACTTTTCAGCACACCCTCATATTACAATTCCATATTCTCCAGTTTATGCCATCCATCTACTCACTGGACATCAGATGCCATATAGTCACTCCTTTTCTTGGTAATATTCCATACGTCCTCACCAGGTGGTCCGTTCATATGCTTTTCTGAAGCTTCAACTCTCTGAAGATCAGTCACTCCAGGCACACCATCCATCCACCTCACTGAAGGTCTATCCCCCCCTTCCTCTTTTTCCAGGAACTTTACCTTCTATTACTGTTTTGAGAAGTTCCTCTCCTTTCAAAGCATTCAAAGTATTTGTTTTCTTTTGTCAATATCTTTTCAAGCACCCATCCATTTGACAGTCTTTCAGTATATGATATCGCAAAAGCAATTATCTTTTTCCAATCAGACTTCAATTCTTTTTCCATTAAAGTACACATTTCTCCTCATGAGCTCTCCTGTCTATATTTCCTTTGAGAATCATAATCTTTGTCTTGCTAGGATTGAGTTCAAGTACTTACTGATCTCATTAATTTTGTGGAGGATTCATCTTGGTTCTTCCTTGTCATTACAAAGGAGTACTGTATCATTGGCATATCTCAGATTACTGATCAATGTGGTTATATCCACCTTTTCAGTGTTAAGACCATCCACTACTTCGCACAATGTCTTCAGCATAGATACACAGGCTGACCACCAAGTTAGGAACCTTTATGCAGATATAGTAAATGTCACTTACACGGCATACACACAAAATATTTGGTCATGTGTGCATCACTACATGTCCTAGGCAACTATTTAAGAATGCTGCTGGTCAGTAATCATCAATAGTGTTGATCACAGTGGGGAAAAAAATAAAGGATCTTTTGAAGTTCAATAAAGGGCGTGCTTATTGTGAATGCCCATCTGGCAGGAGCCATGATTTTGAAAACAGCAGAGCTGACTGGTTTCTCGAATGGGAGAGATGTCCCAGGTTTTTAATCAGTGGAAAAATATTCAACATTGCTTGTCTAAGTGGCATAATTATGGTCCTAAGACTGACAGGAATGAGATTGCTGTCTGAGAAGGATTGGATAGAACTTAAACAAAACTTCCTGCGTGTAGCACTTGATCGAAGCATTTAATGAAGGCTGTTTCTGACCCATATCTCACTGAACTATGTGCAGGTAATTGAAGAGGATCAATTAATGAGTCTGATTAATGAGAAAGTAGGCATCCTTGCCTAATTGCCTTTTTAACCTGAAGCCAATCATTGCATATGTTTTACTCAAGACAAGAGAAAAGCTGTTCAAAATGACACAATTATATGGTATGTTCAACAATACATAGTCTATATTTGAGTTGTAAGTCAGGTAGACAAATAGTTTGACATTAAATCAGGTGGATGCACATTACACTGTGAATCACGTTATGGAGGAAACATATTAGGCATGATATAAAGATTGGAGATATTAACTTGCCTCTTTACTTTATGTAGATGATATTGTACTTCTGAAAAATCCAATAGAAGTCTACAGGGGTTTCCTTTTACTGAATAACAGCTATAATAAAGCTATATGAAAATTAGCAATACAAAGGTGAAAAACATCAGCTGCATTCTGAATGGAGAACCTACAGAACAAGTAAAACATTTCAGCAAATTTGTTAAGAAAATAAGCAATAAAAAGACAAACTATGAAAACAAGCAGAAATATGAAATAGAAAAATCTATAGAAAAAGTAAAAGATTTCAACTATTTAGCCACAGTGTTTGGTCATGATGGCAAATCAAATATGGAAATACATAACAGAATTAAAAAAAAAAAGCAGGTATACCAGGAGGGGGGGGGGGGACAGTTGAATAAATTTATATGGTTATTAAGACTGAAATTAACCAAAACATGAAACTAAAAATATAACAGTGTTGAAATCAATTTTCACTTTTGGATTTGAAAGTTGGATTGGAAATGGGTTATGAATCCGCTTAAGCATGGGTTTATGAATGTCTTCATATGATAGATGAATTTCAATGTTTGACATGACACTAGCACCTTGTGTATTGCAGCCTAAAATTGGAGCCCAAAGCCAGAAAATGTTTCAGGTTCGAGATTATTTTCCAGATTATTTGAACCTTAGTCTAGCCATGCTACAAATGTACTATAAGTTTGTCACAAAAATTTTGCTGGTAGGATTCACATGAAATGAATTAATCAAAGCCTAGAGAACACAGATATATCTCCATGAGTGGGTGAATAAATTCCATCAAAGGCAACCATGTTAAAAATTAGAGACGAACATCAGAGAAGAACTTGAAATGTTAGGATTAGAGAATATATGAGAAAAGATAGTTTAAGATGGTCCATTCATTTATGTCAAATGGGAGAGGCAGTTAGCAAGACAGTTTAATAGCAGAAACAGACCAGGATCTAAATGAGTAGTGCTAAAAGACCAAAATGTAAGAGGTGAAAATTAATTTTGAAGAAAATTGTTGATAGGTAGCTAGTAAGAATGTAAACTTAATTATCTAGTACTTTCATAATATCCAGTACATTCCTTGATGGTACATATGAAATTATGATGATTCATATAGTTTAGTCAGTCCACCTTTGTTCACAATAAGTGAATACTATCTACTGAATACTTTCTAGCATGTTGAGAAAAGGATTAAACATCTGGTTAAAAGATGCTGTTGTCTGAACTTAATTTCATGTGCTCCACAGATATAAAAAATATAAAGAGTATTTATCATATTATGATAAATGCAACTTTTTTTTTTTCTGTTTGCCTTGGTTTATTAACATTCATCACCTTTCTATATTCTTCATCTGTCAACATTCATCACATTTCTCTACAAGTGAGGTAAAGATCTGCATCTCAATACTATAAAAGACAACATTACATAGATTGTCTTTTTCAGTATTAAAACAGTGAGATTTAATTAATATTTCTACCAATACAATTCCACAACTTCTTGAGTGAATCGCACAATGGAGATCGTGACTGTAAGAATACCATTTTCTTGATAAGATAAACTATAATATATGAATATAATATGAATAATTATATGAACAATTTACAATATAAAACAGACATCTGGCTTAAATAAAAATATATATTTTTAATATAAATTTCACATTTGCAATCATTTCACATTCAATCACACACACACACACACACACACACACACACACACACACACACACACACACACACACACACACAATATATATATATATATATATATATAAATATAAAAAAATAAATACAAACATCTCAATGTGAAACTGCAGATCAATCCTTCAACAAAAAGGTGTCCTATTCTGAATTCTAAGAAGTAATCAATGGCAATTTCTTGACAATATCAAAAATGTTCTCAATAAACTTTAACTTTATCAGTGAAAAATCAAAAGACTACTACAGGTATACATCTAACTATGAATTATGGGCACTTTGGAACATTTCATAAAACTTAAGAACTTCAGAATTAGCTCTTATGCATCTGCGATTAAAATCTGTTACTTTTAACCCTTTTAGGCTTTTAGCCCTTGAGAGAGCAACATAAGCTTGACCACTTTCAAAAACTCGGGACAATGAGAGCTCCACACAGTCCAAAGTCATTCCCTAAAACAAAATAATATGTGGTAATTAACATATACAAAAAAAGTATATGAATTTACTTTTTTTTTAATCACAAAAACACACCATCCATGATTTTTAAAACAGAAGATAATTTTAATACTGATAGAAAGAATGATTTGTGTTCAGAAACACTAAGGAAAGATTTATAAAATAGTATGGGAAGAAAGAAGCACAGTTTCAGTGTGTGTGTGTGTATATGTATGTGTATATATATATATATATATATATATATATATATATATATATATATATATAAGGAGGGGGAGTCTGGAAAGTTCTGATAAAAACCTAGAACAAAAATGATATTGAAGCAACTGAAATAACCACAAGAAAGAAAAATAACCAATAATACAAATATAAATTACAAGTGCAAATACATATTAAAAATACAAAAAAATTATTACAAATACAAATTTGATATAATATTTGTTCTATGTGTTTATCAGAACTTTCCAGCTCCCCATCCATTGGTATATATATTTTATGGAAATGCAATAACCATGCTAAAATGAAATAAGGAATAAATAATAAATATGGAATCTTCTATAACCTGAATAGCTTTTTTTTTTTTTTTTGGAGGGGGGGGGGTTTCCGAATTCTTTCCTCATCTCCTCCTCAATCACTTTTCCATAAATTCAATAGGAAAAAAAATAGAGTTTACAAAGTACCCTGTTCCTGTAAGCTTGCGTACTTTAGACAGACAGGCAGATCAGCATCCATCCGCCTGGAGGAACACAAGTTGTACATCGTTAAACACAACTATGGCCATTCAGGCTTGGCTGACCATGTGTTGGACACCACTCACAGAGTATCATGGAAGAAAACCACCATGTTCCACCACAGCATATTCAAGAAAGAGAGACTTTTCTTAGAAGCAGCAGCAGCTCTCAGAAACCAACCAAATCTAAATAAATATGGTTGCATTAAGCTTCCGAAGATTTGGGAAACACTCATCACCAGAGGTCCCACCTTACATTCCAGGCCACCTACGACCGCCCTTAGAGGGCGCTCCACCTAGATAGGACTTTAGTGTCACCCACGTGGTTGGGCTTAGTATTGTAAGTTTTTGTGTGCATGTTACATTAATTGTTTTTGTAATCCCTGTAGATGTCCTAGTGACTAGGACAAAATACAGGAATTATTAAATTCTATTTTAATTCTTTTTGAGTGTTGTAAAAAATCCATTAAACCTCCAACATAATGTCCTCACAGCACTTAAGCCTCTACACAAGGGGACTTTTTCTTTTCAAAATGACCACAGTGGGGGCTGACCTGTTATATGATATGATAGCTTCAATCTATTATGAAAACTAGCAGCTGAAAATCAATTGATCTGATAAACAGTTTGAATGCAACTGAAAAGCTGTTTTGCAATACTTATCAGAAACTGAGTCACCATTGTGTCCAAGAGAATGAATGCTAGGAAGTACCTCACACATGGCACTGATAGGCTATAGGTTCTTGTACCTCTTGTGTGTGTGTGTAAATATGAAAAAAAGAAGTCTAGCTAAAATATATAAGCTAATAATTAAAAAATTACACACAGTAAAGATATACATTCATTTAATAATATGATAAAGAGTATATGAATTATACTCTCTTCTATGGTCAGTGCAGATTCTCGTGGAAAGGCTCAGACATTGGTTATACATTTTTACTAAATAGCTTAAGGAAATTACAACGTACAATAGAATATACATTAAAATAAATTTAATACACTTCCAATATTTCGGTGACGTCACATTGCCATTTTCACAGGAACTTAAAAACAAGACGTGCACGCAAGCAAAACACAACAGTACATGAGGACGAAGCAGGAAGCTATTCTTTCTCCTAAAGTCCTGATGGCGCCACCTAGCAGACCATGTTGGAATTCTTGGCTAATTGGGCTGAAGGTCTTCTGATGTAGGTTTCCCAAATTTGAGGCAGTCTCATGCACCCAAATTTGCTGAGGTTTTGATTATTCCTTATGACTGAGGCTGATTCCATGAATATCCTTTCATATTTGAATTTACTGTGATGTATTGTGGCTTTCTTCCACCATATTCTATGGCGAGTATCCAGCGCATGGTCTGCAAGATCTGAGTGGCTGTATTGGTGAAACCGGATGTAGTCCTTGTGCTCTGAAATTCTGATATTAGCTGTCCTGCCTGTTTGGCTTTTTACAGTTTTTTTTCCTGCTGGAAACCTGAACCAGTATTACTAAGAACCCAAGAAGAGACAATCAATTGCTTGTTGAAGTTGTCTTTCAATTATCCTCAGACTGCAGAAGTGACAGTAAATTGTGAGGTCATCAACATAAAGAGCATTGCTTACTATGGGAAGAAGCTGCTCAGTGAATGAATTAACTCTGATAGCAAAGAGTGCCACACTCATAATTTTTCCTTTCAGTTTTTTCCTGCTGGAAACCTGAACCAATATTACTAAGAACCCAAGAAGAGACAATTAATTGCTTGTTGAAGTTGTCTTTCAATTACCCTCAGACTGCAGAAGTGACAGTAAATTGCGAGGTCATCAACATAAAGAGCATTGCTTATTGTGGGAGGAAGCTGTTCAGTGATTGAATTAACTCTGATAGCAAAGAGTGCCACACTTAAGACAGTGCCTTGAGGAACACTTTCTTCTTGATCATATAACCAAGTTAAGATGCTTCTGCCTAGGACTTGAAAGCTGAGCTGGACAAAGTTTTTAATAAACACAGGAAGGTCCCCCCCCCTCAGACCAAGATTAAAGAGATCTTTTAATATGTCATATCTCTAGGCTGTGTCATAAGCTTTTTCCATGTCATGGAAAAAAAGCTTATTTTAAATGTTTCTAAACAGACCAAATGGTCCAATGTTGATCAATATCTATGAAAGCCACACTGTGTGTGTGTGTGTGTGAAAGAAATTTGTTGCTTTCTAAATACTAGAGAAGCCTCTTCTTCATGTAGCTTCCTCAGTAAGAGGATGCAGCACCATGTCCTTCCAGGTCTCTCTGTTTGTGGCTTTCCTTTTTGTTTCTGCATTGCCATTTGATCCTGTCCATGATCTTATATCTTCAAGTCATGTCCTTCGTTTCTTTGTCTCTTGATCCTTTTCTCATAATTTTTCCTTCTAAAACTGTTAGTATCCTCTGTCCCGCTGAACCTCTCAGTACATGTCCTGCCAATCTCATCTTTCTCTGGATCATTTCCTGTAATAAAAATTAATTGTCATTGCCTTCCCAAAACTGCAAGTTTTGGAAAGGCAATGACAACTGACTTATGTCAAGCATCCAGAAACTCTTCCTCTGCAAGTATTCTGTTATATAATAACAGAAAGAAATCCATGGAAGATGATGATGTTATCAGGACATACTGCACTGGCATGACAGAATAGAAGAGCTCTTTTTAGTTTCCTCCTTAACAAAAGGCTGATTATACAGCTCTAGGGCTTTGGCAGAAAAATTTAGCCACTTTCTCTTGTTGGTCTTTCAACATTAAAAATTCAGGAGAATAGTAAGCTGTTGCTGAGATTCTAGCAAAACTATCTCTCATAGTGTCTGTGATAATTGCTTTAGGATCAGCAACAACAGATCCATTATATTCCCAAGTAGCAAAACGGTGTGCATTCTATAACTACCTTTCATTTTCCAGATTTTATGACTTACAATTTTTGTATTGGCTGTTTGATTAATTGATGATGTAAATTGGATCCAAGATTGTGTTTGCCTCTGACATCTAACATAATGTGCTTTGGCCTGAGCATGTTTAAAGGTTATCAGATCATTAGATCTGATGTGGTGGGGTATCTATGAAATATACCCCATGCTCTGTCTACATCATTTTATGGCTACTTGATATTCTGGCTTTAACCACAGTTTTGGATAGTGTGGAAATTGAGTTGACAATTTTGAAATTGTGGTTGTTGCTGCATGGACAATACAATCTGTGATATATGTCACTGTTTCATTAATAGGTGTTTTTGACTGACTGCTTCAGCATTAAAGAACGGGATAAAGTATTCCAATCAGCCTGGTTCATTTAACACATAGACATCTGTGGAGTATAGTGCAATAACAGGAAAAGGATACTTTCCACACGTGTTCTCTTCAACATCCTAAATGAGCAGTGGAAAGATGGCAGGGGAGCAGATTGTAAGATCTGCAGAATATGAGTGAGCAGGCATATGGAAAAAAGGTATTGACTTTATTATTAAGAAGGGAGCAGTATGATTGTTGAGCATTTACTCAATGATTCAACCTCATCCATTTGTGTAGGCACTATTCCGAAGAGTGGTGTGTCTGCTGAAGTCACCAAACAGCAATACGGGCTGAGAAAGTTGCATTATAAGATTATCAAGTTCAATCTCATTTAACTCACACAGGATGGCAAATAAATGGAACATATTGCAACAAAAATCTCACAGATATGCAAATTGCTACATTTCCAGAACAGTATTAATTTGGACATGTTGGAGAGGAGTATGATTGTCCACTAGGCTAGCTACTCCATGAGCTGGGTCATCTCCAATTCTGCCTTACAAACAACTGTTAAATGTTAATATTGGATTCATTTTGAAAATTATGGAGACAACTACCGTGTTTGAATAAAAACTTTAGTTTAATATAACTAAAATCTACATTCGACGTCTCCCATTCCTAGACACACTAGTTACACGTCTTCCTTCAGGCAGTCTATCCTTCACGGTCTACCGAAAACCGACACACACTGGCCAATACATATATGCGAATTCATACCACCACCCATCACAAAAATATGGAGTCATTAACACCCTTAAAAACAGAGCCACAACACTATTTGCTCTAACCAACAAGCCCTGAAACAAGAACTAAAAATCATTAGTGACACATTCATAAATAATGGCTATAACAAAAATACTGTTAATAAAATACTCTATAAAACTACAACAAAAACGAATCTAGATTACAGTAAAACCATAGCCATCCCATACATTAAAGGGTTATCAGAAAAAATCAACAGAATCCTACAATATTATAACCTTAATGCCACCTTTAAACCACCCACTAAACTTAAAACCATATTTAGCTCCTCTAAGGATCCTCTCCTCCCATTAGCACATCCTGGAGTCTATTGCATCCGCTGCACCTGTAACTTACCGTACATTGGTGAAACAGGACGGACAATCCCTATACGCAAGAAAGAACACATAAGACACATTAAATATAATCATTATGGTGAAGCAGGCCTCTCAGACCATGCACTCAACACCTTACACCAAATCAACTGGAAAAGCACCTGCTCCTTACACCGCACAAAAACCTGGTACGAAAGGAAATTTAAGGAATCCTGCGAAATCCTGATAAACCACACAAACATCAATAACAAAGATGGCATGAAAATTCCAAGGATCTGGATGGCACACATTCAGCCTACCTAATATAAAAGATCCAGCATAAGTCAGGACTCTAGCCAATCCATAACTAGTATTACATACCAACCGGCTGGAATGATGTTAATATATATATATATATATATATAGTAGACAACACTAATAATAGGACTCTAGCATTGATGTATAATTTTTTTTTTTTTTTTATTTTATTTTATTTTTTTATTTTATTTTATTTTATTTTATTTTTTTATTTTATTTTATTTTATTTTTCCACCAGAGGTCAGGCCAACATTTGTGGTAGCGGTTGGTCAGAATCTTTAACGAACAAGTTTGATTGTAGTATAGCATGTTTCCTGTGTATATTTGTACGCTCCAGAAGATGACCTTGACATAAAGGTCGAAATGTCGAATGTAGATTTTAGTTATATTAAACTAAAGTTTTTATTCAAACACGGTAGTTGTCTCCATAATTTTCAAAAATGCATTCGGATCACCGTGTAAGCCTAAAAGAAAAGGCTAATATTGGATCATCACTGTGATAATAAGTAAAGAGCACAATAATAAATCTTGCAGAACAAGATTTATTATTATGCTTTTTACTATCACCTTGGGTACAGGTGATAGCCATGACAGACAGTTTGGGCATGTCCATTTTTCTGATATTTAAAGCAACTCAGTGGGTTATGTTAGGTTAGTTAGACTGTAGGTTCTTCCTACAGCCTAACAGGACAATTAAGATACCCTGCTTTTACAGATATGTATTTGTAGGGACTCCAAACTTCCCCATTTGAGATGCAGCAATAAAGCAGTTTTGTAAGCCAGCCTCTGTATAGCACACAAAACCAAACCCAATGGAAATGTATTGGAGGTTGTTTGATCAGGTAGAGAATAATCCTGCTACAACACTTAGCTAAGTTGTAACTGGAAGGAGTCTGCCTGGTATGCCAAGGAAGCTGTCAAGACCACACAATGGACTGGAGAGCACTCTCCTTCACTCTACTTACATACCCCTACTCTGCAGATCTTCCTCAACACTAACCAACCATGAGTCAATATAAATAATTTTGTTAGCAATGAAGATCAAGTAAATTATACTAGATAAGAAATTATATTCTTGTTTTAATCCTTTACCCATGTGTGAAGAAACAAATTTTGCATATGAAATATCTTCACAACTAGGCTACTTGTATATGGAGGTAGAGAGACCAATTTAATCAATTGACCTTCATTGGTGAGAGTCACTGTAACCTGAAATCCACACTCAAATGATACCTCACACACGAGTCAGTCCCAGAGCTACTGAAATATGTGCCATTTCTATGCTCTCCTCAAAACCAATTGGAAATATTTGGAATATTCTAATATTTTGAACCATGTTAAAAATTATTATAATTTTGCAAATGTTTTCAAATAAGTTTTCCAATAATTTATATTACATTTTTTTGTTTATATAATCTACAAAGGATGTAGATTTAGATGACGCTAATTGATATTTGGCAATAATTATTTGCTATGCAATAAATTAGAAGTCAAATCATTCAACACATTTTCTTTGATTATTCTAATTTTTTGATATGGAGGTGATATAAATTAAAGATGCCAAGATCCTTAAATCCAAGTGATATGGATCTTGGCATCTTTAATTTATAGTATAACCAAGCGAAAAAACTTTTAACATCTATCTCCAATCCAGAGTATTTTAGTATTAAGGTGTGACACCTTTTGACTAATTGTATATTGGAAATATGACTTCTGAATTACTTCAACTTTGGTATCACCTCTGGGTCAGGCTTCCACTGATGAGACCTCAAATTCTGTCTATTCTTGCTATGAGATGTTTTTTTAAATATTTCCATCTTCTTTATTCAATGTGGTCTTATAGTCAATTGCAGGGATGACTGGAGAGAAATCCCAGGCAGAGAAGGCCAACTCAAGGCAGTTAACTCAGATGGGGCTAACTACCTAGGTATCAGTCATCCTTGCTCTTTAGTTTCAATTAATCTTTTGGTTGCTCATCTATATGAGATTAGTGAAAAAGGAAAACTGAAAGCCTTTGGCTATATAATGATATAAAAGAGCTGAGGGCCTTTTCTCTATCTCTGATGCTATCTATCTGTCTTTTCTTTCTCCTAACACTATGAAGCTCTCTTGCATCCCTATACTAACTACTCTAACCCTATGATGAGCAACCATTTACTTTTTCACCTCAATAAAGGTTGAAACTAGTCTGAGTTTCAATAATTTAATATTCAATAAGTTTTCAATAACTTTTCCATAATGCATAGCATTATACGTGTCTGTAAGGATATGTGCTTTGCATTATGAGACACTAAGGCAATTGATGTGAAGATATTTCACGTGCAAACTTTGTTTGCTCACTTGGGTAAAGGATGAAACCAAGATGTAATTTCTTGGCATCTTTAATTTATAGTTACACATGTTTTATTCCAAAAACTTCAACATGGATCATATAATAGCTAGGGAATTTGTAGATGGAGATACTGTCCTGCCTTAATAATTTATTAATGTAAATAAATAACTTTTATTATTAAAAGACCAGAAGATAAATGAAAAAATATATATACAAAGAGCTAACAAGTTTCGCTAGTCACTGTCTAGCATTTTCAAGGCTGAACTGGTGTGAAAACAAATGCATTGAGTTACATTTCAAAAACATACACTTTAGTAACTGTTAGGCCGTTACATTTTGTTCCTTCTGTTTGAAGGCGTGCATGTGTTCGAAAGCTTCAGTCAAATGCCGATACATGACCACGTGTTTTGTAGTTGTTTGCATATTGTAATTCTGTTGAACTGAGAGAGATGATGAGATTTTTCCATATGTCCTTAAGAACAATGCCCTGATTTCTATTTAAATTATTGCCTGTGCGTAATACCACAGCTGCTTCTTTTAAAGTTCTATATCTGTAGTCATTCTCGATGTAAGGCATAGAACTGTTTTTCCAATCTATAACGTGATTTGATGTTGAGAAATGATGTGCTAAACCAGATGTGATGATTCTATTATGATTGACATCCCCCACATGTTCCTTCTGTGTTATTTCAAAACTTCTCGAAGTCTGACCAATGTAAGAAAGGCCACACGTGCATGGAATTTCATATACTCCAGGACATTTGAAGAAAGGTACCTCATCTTTAGGTGATCCTAAGATTTGTCTGATCATGGTAGTTGGTTTAAAAACCACTCTGATATTATGAGCTTTTAACATTCTTGCCAATTTTGTGGAAACTGAATTAATATATGGAATGACAGCTGTGGACACATATTTGGGTACTGTAACACGTTGTTGGTGGTTATCTTCAAATAGCCATTTGTTTAAAATGTTAGAAGGGTATCCATTAAGCGATAGAGCGTTAGATATTAGTGACAGTTCTCTCTGTACCTCTGTTTCTTTTGAAATCGACCTTAAGGCTCTATTACGGAGCATGTGAATGATGCTGTGTTTTTGTGATCTATGATGGTTGGACGAATAATGTAGATATCTACCAGTATCTGTGGGTTTCCTGTAAATGGACAGTTGGAAATTGTTATCTTCTTTCTTCACTAGGATGTCAAGAAAAGGAAGTTCTTTGTTCTTCTCTAGTTCTATAGTGAATTTGATCTTATTGTGTAGTGAGTTGATTTTGTTCAGAAATACGAGGTTTTCCATGGTGTCTTTCCAGATGATGAACACGTCATCGACATATCTCCACCAAATTGATGGTTTTGGTACAATGGTAGAAAGAATATCCTTTTCAAGTTTTTCCATAAAAAGGTCTGCGCATGGTGGTGACAGAGGGCTACCCATGGCTAGTCCTTCTAATTGTTTGTATATAGTGTTGTTGAATTTGAAGAAATTTGAATTCAGGCAATGATGAAACAGTTGTGTAATGTCTTGAGGGAAAAGATCTTGCAGAATGTTAACTACCTCTACGATCGGTACATTAGTGAATAAGGACACTACATCCAGACTAGCCATAATGTCCGTTTTTGATATTTTAATACTCTTGATTTTTTCTACAAAATGTTGAGAGTTTTTAATGTAGATCTCTGTGTGTCTAATTGTTCCTTTCATTAATTTTGCCAGATGCTTTGCTAGTAGGTATGTAGGTGATGATCTTCCATCAACTATTGGACGAAGAGGAACGTTTTCTTTATGAATCTTGGGAGCTCCATAAAGGCGTGGAGTGATAGGATGTAATGATTTAAGTTGTTTTTTAAGTTCATCCGACCAGCCGGTCATATTGCGGATAAGAGCGTTAGTCTCCAGGTGATTACTCATGATGGGATTTTTATCTAAGACTTGGTAAGTGGAAATGTCTGCTAGTAACAAATTAATCTTGTCGAAGTAATCTTTCGAGTTGAGGATGACCGTTGAATTTCCTTTATCGGCTTTTGTTATTATAATGTCTTTGTTGTTACGTAAGTTGCAGAGAGCTTTCTTATCATAAGGAGTGATATTAGGTATTGGTGGTTTTGCTGAAGCAAGAATAATCGTACTCTTGAACCTGATCGCATTTGCTGTAGCCTCCGGAAGAGGAAAAAGACTTTTTTCTATCCCACATATGAAATCCATTTTAGGGATAAAATTAGGGGAGATGGCAAAGTTGAAACCCTTTTTTAGGATATCTGATTCGTGATTAGAAAGCTTGTGATCTGAAAAGTTAAAAATCACTTTGTTGTTAGGCAGACTGTGATGCGACTGGAATTTTTTCTTATATAGAAATTCGAATTTTTTAATTTGTCTAATTTTACTCGTTGTGAAAGTTTTTTCGTAGCTACGATGTAATACTTGGTCTATATCATTCCACGTCGTGTAGTCTAAACTGTTCGATATGTCATCAAATTGATCTCTACACTTCGCGTCAATAACGTTAAGCTCATACCTGGTATGTTGTATCCTTTCTCTTAATAGCGCTAACGAAGTCTTGTGATATATTCTTTTTGTTGCTGTAGATTGGATATGGCCTTTTACTACTAAGAACTTCGGGATGATAGCGAAATCTCTACATCTCTTCAGAAAAGTAAGGTGCTTTAGATAAATAGAAATCAGGGCATTGTTCTTAAGGACATATGGAAAAATCTCATCATCTCTCTCAGTTCAACAGAATTACAATATGCAAACAACTACAAAACACGTGGTCATGTACCGGCATCTAACTGAAGCTTTCGAACACATTCACGCCTTCAAACAGAAGGAACAAAATGTAACGGAACAAAAACATACACTTTAGTAACTAATAGTTACTAAAGTGTATGTTTTTGAAATGTAACTCAATGCATTTGTTTTCACACCAGTTCAGCCTTGAAAATGCTAGACAGTGACTAGCGAAACTTGTTGGCTCTTTGTATATATATTTTATCATTTATCTTCTGGTCTTTTAATAATAAAAGTTATTTATTGTAATACATCAGACCAAATATGTACAAGTTAAATTTATTAATGTTTTATAATAGAGTGATAGCAGAATTAGATAAGGGAAATAGCTATGTCATGATACTGCTGGGCTTTGCAAAGAAGGCATTTAACAAAATACCACATGTAAAACTATTACAAAAGTTGGAGGAAATAGGAATGGATATAAAGCTGGTAGCATGGATGTGGGAGAGGTGGTGGTGGGGGGGGGGGGGGGAAATGACAGACAGACACTAGAGAGTAGTATATGGTGGAGTGGAATCTAGGAGAATGAGAGTAACTAGTGCTGTACTAGGGCCACTACTCTTTAACGTGTATATTAATGATATAAAGAAAGATTTACTGGTGATATTCAGTTGTTTGCTGATGATACAAAACTGGGGAGGGCAGTAGTTGATAAAAGTGATGTGGATATCCTGCAGGATGATTTAAATAAATTGGTATTGTGGATGAGGGATAACAATTGTGAATTTAATGTTACAAAATGTAAGGTTATGCAATTCGGGTTGAAAAGGTTACATACTGTGTATCACATTGATGGTATTGCAGGAAATTGATGATGTGGCCCCTGGAAGTTGTAGGAATATGGTTAGCAAGGGTGTGCAAAATAGATTTTTTGCTTGGAGAGTGGTAAGTGAGTGGAATGGATTGCCAGAATTAGTTGGGTTAAAGAGGGGTTTGATAGTGTGTATAGTGTGATATTGTGTGTATAAAGGTTAGTGTGGATTTCCTGAGATGAGTCTTCTGACTCCATGGAGATATTGGTATAATAATATTTGAGCATGATTGAATATTATCTACTCCACCAGCTGCCTTTCTACATTTCATGTTTTCATAGCTTTTCTACTCCAAGTATTGACAGGAAACCCCTGAATTCATTCCTTTTGAATATTTTCTACCACTGTTCTGTCACCACTTGTTTCCATTAGTAATCTTTCAAAGTAATTACCCTATAATCTAGATGTTTATCTTCAGTTTTAATGTCACATTTATCATGCCTGATTTCTTTTATTCTTTCTTCAGCTTTATAAATTGCTGCAAAACATTTTTCCACATTCCTGATATTATCTTCTATATTCTTAATAGTCTTCTTTTGACTTTCGTTTAGCTACTTTTTTACACAATGCTTCCTTTTTTTTTTTTTTTTTTCTTTTGGAACATGTGCTGAATTACCAGAAACTTTTGCTATGTCTTCTTTACTATGATTGCTTCTTTGACTTTCTCAGTTAACCATACTGTTCTGATTTTTCTTTCCTTGCAGACAACCTCATCACATGATTCTCTTGCTGGATCAAACAATGTTTACTTCAGTCTACCAATCAGTCTCCAAGGTTTAGTTGTTTTCAATGGCTTTTATTTTTTCTAGAATAATATTTGCATCTACAGTTAACCTAAGAAAGCAATTCTTTTTAAAACTTTCTATTCCAAATCCTCTATACCTTCTTAAATCCTGAATCAGTGTGAAGATTATACCATTTTTAACAGTAACACATTCATTAAGCTTTGTTTGATCATAGCATTAATGATGGCTAACTAATGTCTTGAGCAGAAATAGATCATGTTGTAAAAATAATCATAATTTAAAATTCTGAATATTTTTACGTATTGTTTATGTTAGTATGTTTATTAGTTTTAGTTTCATAACACATTGTCGGCACTTGCGATGTGCCCGTTATTGAAATTGTTTTGTCAAAGGGATATAAAGCATTTAAAAAAAATTATGTACTTACTGGATTTGATATTTGTATTACTTACATAAATTTTATTGTAGTTTAAAATTATCAAGTGTTGTATTTTGAAGAGACATCCTTGTTACGCTAAAGTAATCAATGTGTCAGCCATTGTATTTGGTTTCTTGTTTACTACTTTCATGGAGTGCGCATGCTCGCCGAGAATTTTGATGCGTGATTGACAGCTGACAAGAACAGTGTTCGGTATCAGAGTAACGGCTGTAAACAAGAAGAGTGTTTGGAAAGAAATTAGAACACAGGCTGGCAGACATTTAGATTCGGAGGAAATTTAGTTTTTTTATGTGACAGTTGGAAAAAAATTAATAGTATATTCCGAAAAGGGAATAGTGGAACTATGAAGTTTTAATGTGGATAAGTATTGATAAATAAAAGGGAAATATTGCTATAGATCGTTTTAAAAGGAATATTCGAGGAAACGCTAATTAGAAGATTTATAGTAGATTCCAAAAAGGGAATCGTAGAACTGTAATTTTTTTTTTTAAATGGAAGAATTAAAACTGTCAATAAGCATTAGTGTATAAAAGAAGAAATTGCTATTTATGTTCTAAAGGAATGTTCGAGAAAAACTCCGATTAGGAAGTTTCATCTGTATTAAGGATGCCGGATCTAACTATTATTTCTACTAAAAAGAGACAGAATTGAGTCAGGAAAAATTAATGTGTGCTACATAAGTGATGAGAAAGGATCCTATAAAAATGAAGAATAAAGTAATATGTCTTCGGAGAAGGATCTTGACAGAGAGGGAAACTGACTATGAAAATTTTGTCATTGTGCAAACAAAGTGTTCAGTCTAGTCTTAAGTGTAAGTTTTGGTATTGAGTCAGTGATTTTTGGATTCTGAAAGAAAGAGTTAAAGTCATTGCACCAATCGGAGTGAACCCTTGTGCAACATAATATATAGGTACACTCGGAAATAAAAAAAAATAATTGTTGAACAGAGATCATCTCTATATACAGGATTAAATAATTAAAAATCCTATATTTAAACAATGCCGCAGCCAGTAGGATTAATATTATGATAATATCTTCTATATAAAAATCTCTTTCTATTAACAACGTGCTTACTGTTATTTATCAGCTTTGCTCTTTTCTGCAAATTTTACCAAAACATTTCCATGTCTGGTACTCATTTTCTACTCTGCTCTTTAAATCTTCAACATCGACCAACTTTATATTTTATATCAGCTAATAACTTAGAAGAAAATTCTCTAATTTTCCAAGAAATTTTCTAAATCATTTCACTTGACTTGGAAAATTCCTCTGATTCTTTTAAGAATTTTTTAATGTACTTGAAATTGCCTACCATTCAAGATGTTGATTTTCATGTTTAGTTTTAAATATTACATCTACTCCTATCTTTCTTGATCGCTGCTGAGTGAATATAACATAATAGCTATTATGTTATATTCACTATTAGTACTAAATAACACTATTTAGTACTAATTCACCTGTTTAAATCTTCTTTGTCTAGGTAATACCAATTATCTTGACATTGTGTAGCTAATTCTTCTGCTAGTTCAAATTCTTTTTCATTGATACCTCTTAGACTGATGATACTAATCTTCAATTCTGCTGATGTGGAGTTTGCATTTGTTTCAGTAAATAACTTTTCACTGTTTGCCTCCAATTCTCTGACAAAAAGCAAGGTTCTTGCTTGAATATTCCAGCTGGTCGAATAATTCATTATGTTGTAATTTCATTTTTATTTGTGGTTTAAGTCAATACCAAATACAATTTGCTAAATCCCAAACTGCAAGACCAACTCGTTTCTTTCAGTATTCAGATGAATAGTTGATAACAGAGGTACCGTGAAATACTGAGGATAAGTCATTGGGTTTAAAAGTGCTAGTCACTTTTCTACTGCATTCTTTACATTCTTTATATGGAGATCTCATTCCAGTTACCTAGCTTTGAGATTCAAGGAGAAAACAACTGCTACCCTGTATGAGATGAGATAATGCAGCTACAGTCAAAAAACAATCAAATGTTTCTTGCATTTGAACCCAGTTATTTCCAATCAAATGGCATCACAACAAATTCTATTGTTTATTTCAATTTATTGATAAAATAATGCTGAACATGTCCAATCAAAAGACTTGGAAATCACTTTAATAGAGGATTGGATAATGTGAGTTACTTGTAGATCTGAGAGCAAATGAGTTTTTATGTCAAACATAACAGAAGAAACAGTTTCAGACACTATTATACTGTATTGTGTTTATAGATCTTCATCAACAAATTCCTGTTACTCAAGTGGTGTATAGGATACTATGATAGTACTACATGAAAGTTTACATTATCAGTGTTTATAGATATAATTATATTTATTATTAAACTTGGAAACTGAATGGTCTTATTCATGTCATTTTACTCCATTGTTTTTAAGGTTGGAAAGAAATCTCTACTGCAAATTTTCAGATTAACTCTAGATAAGATTAGGTTACTAATTAAAACATATTACCTGTGATTTATGAATAGACATTGCCCATGCCAGTTTTAATGGTATCTGTCGTCTAGTTATTAGCAAGCCACCAGCACCTTTAATTGTCCATCTTTCATATCGAATAGTTTTTTCCACACCACATTTAAATTTTACCACAGGAAGACCTAAAAGTGGTCAAGAATAAGAACATTACTTTTTTAAACAAGCAGATGATTAAAATTTAAAGAAATATAAAACTACATTATCATCAATATCAATTTCTGATGTGTACTCTCAAGAGGTATATGGCATAATTAAATAATTAAGTTTACATTACTTCTAGTTCCTATCAACAATTTTCTGCAAAGTTACCTTGTTATTGTCAGAATTTCAGATCTTACATTTGGTCTTCCAATGTTCTACTAACTTCAACAATTCACTGAGACAGCAGTGTTTCTCTGAGCTTTTTTTTCCCTTATTTTTCTGGCATCAATAATCTGTTTTGTTTTTTTGAAATGTTCTTCTCCCGATCTGTCTTAGCTTAGCATAAGCTCTTAGCTTAGCTCTGTTCACATACTCTAGAATGCTAAGAATGTCAAGTGCTTATTTAATGTCTTGATTTTTAACATGCATTTTGCCACTAATGTCATCTGTTCACTCCCTAATTTTTCTCAGAACTCTCAGATCCATGGACTCTAGTCTTTGATCAACTGTTTTCTTTCTAACTCAACTTTTAGATTTAAAAGTTAAAATTTGTTTGAAAACTGCCTTGCATGCTGCCAGTTTGGTGTTTGTTTCGGCTAATTTTTCTTTTATTCCATAAGTTTTTTTCAATTCTTTCTCATAACACTAGTTTGATTATTCTATCATCTATATTATTATTACTCAAGACCTCGTGGAGTCAAAGACTCACCTGGGAGGTCCTTTTATCTCACACACACACATCTCATCATACCATGTCTTAAACACATTCAAACTCCTTGTAGACACCACACTCTCAGGCAAGGCATTCCAATCATTCACAACTCTGCATAGAAAAAACCTGCCTCTCACTCCCCTACTCACACCCTCTTTATACAGTTTCCAGGGATGACCTCTGGTTCTCCCCTAATCTCCCACTATTCTCTGTAGAACTTCTCTACCACTGATCTTATAACAATCCCTTACCAACTTGTAGGTCTCTATCATATCTCCCCTCTTCCTTCTCTCCACCAGACTCTGTAAATTACATCTTCTCAATCTTTCCTCATACTCAAAATTCCAGAGGTCAGAAACTAGATTAGTCAGTCGCCTTTGGACCCTTTCCAACATCTCTTGATCATTCTGACAACCCGGTGACCAAATCTGGGCACAATAGTCCATGTGTGGCCTAATCAAAGCCTTATACAATGGAACAAGAATCTCCCTACTTCTACACGTCAGTGTCCTCTGCATCATTCCCAGAAGTCTTTGTGTTGTCTTCACAATTTTGGCAATGTGTCCCCTAAATTTTAGATCCTTATCAACTATCACCCCCAGATCTCTTATTTCCTCTACCTCCAACAATATATTCTCACCAAGCATAAATTCTGCATCCCATCTTTGTTTTCCAAATTTTAAAACCTTACATTTTGCAACATTGAACTCACATCCCCATTTGCTTGCCCAATCACTCAATTCATTCAAGTCTTCTTGCAAGGCCACAACATCTTCACTACTCTTTATGGTTCATCCCAACTTTGCATCACCTGCAAACAACTGAATATCTCCATCCAAATCTTCGCCAATATCATTAATATACAAGTTAAATAGTAATGGCCCTAAAACAGACCCCTGAGGCACTCCACTAGTGACTTTCCTTTTCCTGGATATTGCACCCCCCATACACAACTTGTTGATACCTCTCAGATAGCCAGTCTCCAATCCAATGCACTAATCTAATATCCAACCCCATCTGCTCTAGTTTGACTGTCAACTTATCATGAGGTACTCTACCAAAAGCGTTTGCGAAATCCAAGTATATTACTGTGTATCCTTCTCCTCTGTCCAAGGAAGCAGTCACTTTATTGTAATAAGTAAGTAGATTACTAAAACATGACCTCCCTCTAGCAAATCCATGCTGTCCATCAAAGATTATACCATTGTTGTCAACCTAACTCTGGCTCCTAGTTCTCACAAGCTTCTCCAACAACTTAACCACAACACCTGACACAGAGATAAGCCTATAGTTTGATGCTTGAGTTCGATCACCTCCTTTATGAAGTAGCACAATCTTGCCCCCCTTCCACTCTTTAGGAACTTGACCAAGTGCAAGACTCGTATTAAAAAAATATGTCAAGGCAGGTGTCAACTCTCTGGCACATTCCTTCAGAATACGCAGTGATATATTATCAAGTCCACAGCCTTATTTACATCTAGTTTACTCAACTCCCCAAACACCTCTTGCTCACTTACAGTCAGTCTCTCCTCCCCATCATCAACTGCTCTCAATCTCTCCATGAAGTCACATTCACAAGATCGAAAGATCTTTATGAACTGCTCATTAAGTATCTCCACCACACATTCTGCAACAGCTGTCTTTATACCCCTCCAATCAATGTCATCCTTCCATAATCATTCTTTCTTTTGCTGGCTACATATCAAAAGAACTCCCTAGGATTCTTTTTTGTTGGCTTCATTAGCTAACTGCTGTTCATACCTCTCTTTAGCTACTCTCACCAACCAAGTCACCCTCCTTGCCTGGTCTTTGTAGACCTCATGAAATTGGTTGAAGTAACTCACCAACAAAGAGAAAACGGGCATTGTGGAGGCAGCATAAGAGAAGTGGAAGTCACTTCTCTTATGCTGCCTCCACAATGCCCGTTTTCTCTGTATCGAATGCTTAATCTCTTTATTCATCCATCTCACACCTACCTTATTTAACCTTCTCACCCTTGGAATACATTTAGACATTGCATCTACTAAATAGTTTTTGAAAATCCCCCAAGCTGCATTGATCTCTTTTTCAGCTAACTCCTCATTCCATGCTACACCCGCAAGCTGTCTCCTGAGCTCTTCATAATCACCCCCCTTGTAGTTCCACATATACCCTTTTTTCACAGGGGTCCTTGCACTGCTGGCAACTACCCAGGTAATCACATCATGGTTACTTTCACCAATTGGTGGATGATTTGACACCTCATTTATAACTACATCCTCTGATGAGATGACCAAATCCAAGATCCTTAATCCTTGTGCCCTCTGCTACATACTGTCTGAGGTAGTAATCCCCCAAAAACTCAAGAAACTCATTTTCTTTACTTCCAGTTGCTATCTCTTCATTCCAGTCTATAATTGCCATAATTAAAATCACCCATAATGATCACCCTTTTCTTATTTGCTTGGCTTATTTGACTATACATTTCACTATCACCACCATCCACATTACCAGGTCTATAACAACATCCCACCAAGTATTTGATTATATTCACCTCTATCTCACACCATACTGCCTCAAAACCACTGGCCCTATTTCCCTCTTGCATCTCTACCTTGTATGGACATAACTCTTTTTCTATCATCAATAGCACTCCCCCTCCCTTTTTACCCCTTCTATCCTCACGAACCATATCATACCCTTCCATCTCTATTCCTGTCAAGATGTCATCCTTATCTAACCATGTCTCACTTATTCCGACAATCTTTGGGTGAACAGACGCAATTAGTGCAACCATTTCATCCGCCTTGTTTCTTATACTTCTAGCATTGGTATACAAACACAACAGCTCATTTCTGGATCTACAGCTAGTTCCACCGATACCACACACTCGATGTGATCTCTCCATGCTGGACTGGGGCCATTTCCCTGTCTGCTTCTTCATTTCAGAACCCTTTTCAATTCCACCTGTTTCCTCTTGATCCATTTCTTTCCTGCCTACACATGCTCTCACCTCCTCTTGGAGCATCCACCTTTCTCACGCTGTGTACCCCTGTCCACCCTGAGCCTCCCTGTTTCCCTGCTCCTCTTGCACACCCATTCTCTCATTTTCTATACTCATACCACTCACTTCCCTGTTCATATCCACTTCTTCAATCTCTCCTGTCTTACTCTCCTGCTCTTCCACATCACTCCCCTCTCGATCTGATTCATTCTCTCTATTCACTTCTCTACCTTCCAGCAGCAGTCTCTCCAAGCGACTCACACCATAACTACTAAAATGCAGTCCATCGCTCCCATACAGCTCACTTCGTCCCTCAAACTCATTCCACACATTAACAAACTGTACTCCCATCTCCTCACACATTTCAGCCAGCATATCATTCATAATCCTTGCTCTCTACCTCATTTCACCACAATCATACCTAGGCAACACACTGACTGCCCTTCCTGTCACACTATTCTCTTTTATCTTTCCAAGCAGCCTCCTGATATTCATTCTGACATGCTCTTTATTCTCTCTCAAATCATTTGTACCAATTAATACTATTAACTCTTTTGCTCGCTCCCGCCTCATATCCAATGCCTCAATCACTCTACTCATTTTACCACCTGGAAAACATACCTTGTGCATTTTATCCTCTAGCACACCTTTAATAATGGAGTTGCCATACAACGCCACTCGCTCATCTTTCGTTAACTCTTTCATGCCATCATGATTTATTTTAATAGTTTTGACCTGAATTCTCTTAATTTCATTCCGCATCCATTTCACTTCTTGCCTTATCCAATCCAATTCACTTTCCGAATCTCGCGACACATTCTCTCTATCATTAAATCTTTCTAACTTTCTAACTCTCGATCCCCTCTTCTCACTTTCCCTCTCATTCATCCTTCTTTGTTTCCGTACTTTCGGTCCAACATACATCCAACTTTCACTATCATTCTTCTCACTTTTACTCTCATTCATCTTTCTTTGTTTCAGTACTTTCAGTCCAACATGCGTCCAACTTTCGCCATCATTCATTCTTTTTTCGCTATCATTTATTCTTTCGATTTTTTTCACTTGCGATTTCTGCATCATGCCATTTCTACTTTCATTCGTTCTCTCAATTTCATTTCTTTCCGCCACTCTCACCTCACTTTGGTCCCCTTTAACATCTGTTATGGTTTTCAAATCGCTCTTTTTCTTTTTTCCTGATTTTTTAACATTTTTTCGCCTCTCTTTCTCACCATCCTTTTCTTTCAAACGTGCACTCACAACACAATTGTTACTAACACTTTCTGTCATCAATTTCATATTTGCATTCATCAGTTCATCATTCAGGTCACACTTCGCACACACCCTTCTTCCATCCATGCTAAACATCCACAAATCATTTATGTAATCGAAGGAATACATATATCAGACCTCACACTTAACGAAACGACTGAAATCTAAATTAAAATCATGGAATGACAATTTTTTTTTCCCCCTGCAGGTTACTAGGTCTAATAATAACGATTTCGTAATTAAGTTTAGGCAAAATAAATCCCCCACACTAATAATACCGGTAGCGCACAACGTTTACAGCCGCTCTTACTCAAACAATTACGCATATATACTTAATTATTCCTAGAATAACTTATCTCAATCAGGAGCTCTTCTTATACACGTCCACTGCGCTTGGCTCACTAGTATATCCAAATTTAATTTGCCATCTTCACTAAAAATTGTACCTAAATTTCAATGAAGATGAGCAAACTAAATATGGAAACAGAAAAAGTAATGGTGATATGACAGAGAGCCAGACAAATAAATTTATATGTAAAAAAGAAAGAAATTAATCAATAACATCAAACTAAAAATATGCATATTCAGTGTGTTAGTGTTAAAACTAATTTTAACAGATATCTGAGTGTTGTGGGAGAAATAAAATAGCTAATTAAAGACTGAAGACCACACATAAGAGTCCAAAGAGAATGACAAAAGCAAAAAAAGATTTACTGACAGAGTGGGGTTAAAATTCAGATATTACAAGCAAAATTGGCATTGACATTCAAAAATATTTATATGCTAGCAAACTAATTATCCAGAATAATTTAACCTGAGTATACAGACTTAACGTTTAAAGGTTAGTGTAAGGGTGAAAAGGCTAAGATTTTTTTAATGACCATCCCACCCATAAAAAAATTGTAAAAGTATAGTATATTATCTACAGTACATGTCCATATATCCTGCTTCAGAGCAGAACATTAACAGCAGAAATCACCTACTATCTAAATTACTTCATTTTTGGTTAAAATAAGTGGATTCATATGATTAAATTATTATTATTTTTATTATTATTATTATTATTATTAAACAAGACCTCATGGAGTCAAAGACTCATCTAGGAGGTCCTTTTATCTCACACACATCTCATCGTACCGCGTCTTAAACACATTCAAACTCCTTGCAGACACCACACTCTCAGGCAAGGCATTCCAATCATTCACAACTCTGCACGAAAAAACCTGCCTCTCACTCCCCTACTCACACCCTCTTTATACAGTTTCCAGGGATGACCTCTGGTTCTCCCCTGATCTCCCACTATTCTCTGTAGAACTTCTCCACCATTGATCCTATAACAACCCCTTACCAACTTGTAGGTCTCTATCATATCTCCCCTCTTCCTTCTCTCCACTAGACTCTGCAAATTACATATTTTCAATCTTTCCTCATACTCGACATTCCAGAGGTCAGAAACTACCTTAGTCAGTCGCCTTTGGACCCTTTCCAACATCTCTTCATCCTTCTGAAAACCAGGTGACCAAATCTGGGCACAATAGTCCATGTGTGGCCTAATCAAAGCTTTATACAATGGAACAAGAATCTCCCTACTTCTACACCTCCGCATCATTCTGAACTAATTTCTGAACTAATATTTGTGGAGTTATTTTAGGAAGAATGATGAAGAGAGTTGTTTGGAAAATTATCGATTAGTTGTATGAGAGAGGGGTCATTACTGATAAAAGTACACTAGTTCCTTCCACATTCAATATTTTAGGATTAGGTACTGGAAAGAGTAAGAGTACAAAGCATCCAAACATGGGAAGTTTTTTTTTTTTTTTTTTTTTTTAATTTAGGATGGTTGCTTTTCACCATCTCTAAGAATTATTCTATTTCTTCATATGATGACAGTATTTGTTTCCATAGAAAAAACTGAAAGAGAATATCACCATGATTGGCCAAGTGCCAATCATAGTGATATTCTCTATTCTGGGCTACAACAGTTTTGTATAGTATAGAAAGCTCAGTGTTTTGTAATACTTTAAGGTATTTTCTTCTGTTTTGTCTTCATATATTAAAAGTCTGGGAAAGAAATGATCTGTGGAAGTGTTCCAACATTCCTAAGTAAAGGACCTATGAGAAGACCTTATGTTGCTGGCTGTTTTGGTCTTTTTTTCCTGGATCCAGATATAATACCACTTTGTCTAGTAAAACTAATTTCTTAATATAGAGTGGATAGAATGATTGGAAACAGAAATAATTCACATATACTGGTTTCTTTATGAAAAAATTGATAGTTAAGAACCTGCTTTTGCAAGTTATTGTCATTTTTGTGTTTCCAATGTGAATTGGAGACTGCTGTAAAATTTATTGCATTTCCAAAGTAACTCTGATTAACTGCATCTTGGGTACCTATGATGAGTATATCGCACAGTAGAGTACATATGTATATTCCAGGTGGATCAGAAAGTGATCAGAAAAGACCCGTCAAACATACATTAGTATATTTGGTGTTCAAAGGTATCAAATATCTTATAAACCAGAAAATAGCAATCATGATAAAACTATTAAAATACAACTGATAATATTACAGTACGAAAAGTAGCTGGAGTCTAAACAGAAGAAATTCATAAGCATGTTATGTCAATTTTCATTATAGCAAACATCACTACATTGGCTCAATGTATGAAAGTACTGAAAAATCATGGCTAAGACCCACAACATCAATACCATGATAAAGGAAATTCAAACAATATAATTTTACAATATAAAACTTTACATTTTACAATATTACAATAACATTTTATGATGTAAAACTTATTCCTTTGGTCTTATAAGTTTACTATAGTAAGCATTTGGGTACAATGCATATAAAAAAAAAATTAAGCACAAATGCCTCACCCACTGCTTGCCCATAGTGGCATAACCAAACTTCTCACTTCTTCCAACCAACAACCACTTATAAAAAGTATAGAGTAAAATAAGTGTAAAGCAATTTGTTTATGTGTACTGCTTTTAAATTGCTATTCATATCATGAATAGCAATTTAGAATAAAGTACAAATAAAGAACTTACTTTAACTGTGTGTGTGAGTGTTAATGAGTTGTTATAAGGCTTTTCTCAAAGGTACAGCTATTCCTTAACTGATTTACCTGAAAACTAATATCACCTAAACATCAATTCATATATTAAAAAAAAAAAAAATCATGTACTGAGAATGTAGCAGTGGATATTTTCATAGCAAACATTTCTGAGAATGGTATATTTTGAGGTTTTGTAGGTTCATGACATTAGCATCTTTACCAGAGGCCAAAAGTGATAGTTAAAAAAAAATAACAATGCCAGCAGATATGTCTAGCTGTAATTTAAAAATAATGCTGTATGACACCTATTCATGAATGGTTATAAATTTTAGATATAATCTGGAAAACCTAGTCAAGAGTCTAAAAATGCAGCTTTTTAAACCACTAGTTTCTCAGACTTCTGTGGATAAAGAACATATAACTGTTTTAAATCCGGTATTACTTCAACATGAAGATTGATAGAAAAATTTTAAATCTTTACCATTTTTAGACACTCTAAAGTCTGCGAACAAAATAAACTTAGCTATTCAGTTGTATATAGCTATATCCTAAGTGCAAAGTCCCATCACATCACGAAAAATTGGCATTAAAAGACCCTTTGAGACAGGACTTACAGGATCTCCAGCAGCATGAAAAGAAGAAATCAAGAATTAGAATATCTAATTTTTTCATCCTTACAAACAATGGTTATAACAAAAAACATAGTTGATGAAATTCTAAAACAGCTCCCTAGAATAACAAACAGGAAAAACAAGAATAAACAGGAGCGCTAGTTCTCGCTTACATTCATTAAGTCACAGAAAACATATTAAAAATATTTTGCTAACAAGAGATAAATGCTGCTTTTTTGCCTCAAAAACTGTAATTTCTTTCAAGTCTCCTGAGGCTTCCATTCGCAACTCAAGAAACCCAGAGTTCACGAGATCACTTGCTCATGTAGAAAATGTTATATAGGACAGGCAGGCCAGTAAGAACACATCAAGGAAATAAAAAGAAAACATAAATCAGGATTAGCAGCACATACAACAGACATTGAACCAAGTACTATGGTGACGTGCTGAAATGGAATACAATGATTATAATTTCTATGGCAAGGCATTCAAAAAGTCACCTGAAATGTTAAAAACCCACATTAGTGAAGGGGAAAAAAAAAAAAAAGCATGACCCTACATTAGATTTGATCATCTTTTGTTAAAAATCTGACCACAGCAAAATGCAGATAATCATCAGGAATACAACATAAGAATAAGCGCACTTTCCACTATTAGTATTTTTTGAATATTATGTACTAATGTTACTGCTATTTGCATTTCACAAAAATCAGTTAATTCATTTTTTTTTACTCTTATGATGAAATCTACTCTATAATATAAAATGATAAGGCTTTTTTTGTAATGTTTTTGTGTCACGTTTTTTGTCAATTTATTTGAAATGTTTTGAAACTCAGGGCTACCCTGAGTGTCAAGTCTTCAAAATTCGAATCATCAGAATTCAAGGAGAACTGGCCTAATAGTCTGGAACTCGGCAGGCAGGGGGGGGCATCATAGGCATCAGGGGAGGCTGGGCCCCATAGTGTACTATAAAGTTACACTAGTCGAGAGCTAAATGAAACTGTCCTAGAGCTCAATAAATAGAAATAAATACAAGCTAAATAAAAATGGTTCTATCATTCCATGTGGAATTGATGCTGGATTTAAAATGGTAATATTTTTTTAAATTTAAAGTATTTAAAGAAAAGAGCCAATAGGCTTCATTTCGACGATGTAAAACATTATTTAAATTAAGGGGATATTAAATCCCACATTGTTTTAAAACCGAATAAGAAACTCAAAGATCGGAATCAAAGAGTTTCATGCCGAATATAGTAACTATAAAGGTATCGGCGACTACTAACGTAAGCTAAAGCACGTAGTTCAAGTACGTAGTACAAACTAGGGCAACTCGTTGCAAAGGTGGAGAAAGTTCTCCTAGGAGATGGGCTTTACATTATGGAAAATACTAAGAATAGCGATCAGAACTTTCTCCACCTTTGCAACGAGTTGCCCTAGTTTGTACTACGTACTTGAACTACGTGCTTTAGCTTACACTAGTAGTCGCCGATACATTTCTAGTTACTATATTTGGCATGAAACTCTTTGATTCCGATCTTTGAGTTTCTTATTCGGTTTTAAAACAATGTGGGATTTAATATCCCCTTAATTTAAATAATGTTTGATATCGTCGAAATGAAGCCTACTGGCTCTTTACTTTAAATAATTTATGGGTGCACCTTTTTGTCAACTCGTATAGCAGAGTATATAAGTTCTTTTCACAATACCCTTAGTATTATATTATACTTTGGTCTAGCTACTCACTGATGAGATCTCAATAAAGATCGAAACCGGTCTGGGTAGTGACCTCCCACCATAATGTATCACATCATACATCTGCTAGGAGATGGGTTTTACATTATGGAAAATATTAAGAATAGCGATCAGAACTTTCTCCACCTTTGCAATGAGTTGCCCTAGTTTGTACTACGTACTTGAACTATGTGCTTTAGCTTATACTAGTAGTCGCCGATACGTTTATAGTTACTATATTCGGCATGAAACTCTATGAGAGACCACTACTAACGTTATTGGAAGCCTGAAGTGGCTTCCAATAACGTTAGAGGTATCTTCAGAAATGATCCCGTTTGGTATGTAAGCGTGCAGCACAGCTTATGATGAATTATTTATTCACTTATTAAATATTCATTATTCAATTTTTAATAATTAAGCAAGCACAACTTGTGCTTTATTAAACAGAGATAATTTATTAAACTTAGAGCACGATAAAATGCTAGTGTTTAGAAACACAAAAAATTGCAGACTTACAATGAACTCATTTGGCACTGGCCACAGATGCCGAAATACTGGAAGTTCTGAACTCTAATATGCTGGACTATCAGAAATGTACTGTAATAAAATTATTCATAATTTATTTTTAATGGTATTAACACCACCAAACAAACAATAACAATCAGGGAAAAGAAGGAGTAGCTATAGTATTCAACACTAAATACGAGGCTAATCTTCTTGAATGGCAGGCAATATCAAGTAGAGTGATTTGGGCAAAATATCAGAATGGAGAACTTGACAATGAGACTTATTTGTGCCTATGGTCCCACAGAAGGTTCTACTAAAGTAGAAATGGAGGAATTTTTTGAGGCTTTAGAGAAAGCAACTGACACAATGAAAAAAGAAAAGTTGGTCCTTGCTGGGGATCTAAATAGCAGAATAGGAAATGATTGTCAGACATACAGAAATATTTTGGGAAAATTTGGAGAAAAGAGCAAAGCTAATAATAATGGCAAATATCTGTTAGATTTCTACTCAGGACATGGACTGGTTATTACTAACACAATGTTCCAACATAAAAATGTGCATAAATTCACATGGAACAAAGAGGCAAAAAGTCTCATTGACTTTTCTTATTCCTTAAGTAAACATTTCAGCTACTTAGGCACAATTTTTACTGAAGATGGTAAATTAAATATGGAAATAGCAACACAATAAACAAAGTAGAGTCAACTGAATAAATTTATATGGAATAAGAGAGAAATTAGTCAAAACACTAAAGTTTTTAAGCTACTTAGGCACACGTTTTACTGAAGATGGTAAATTAAATATGGAAATAGCAACACAATCAACAAAGTAGAGTCAACTGAATAAATTTATATGGAATAAGAGAGAAATTAGTCAAAACACTAAATGAGCTGCATACAAGACAGTGTTCAAACCAATTTTAACTTATGGATCTGAGAGCTGGGTTAAAAATAAAGCACTTGACCAAAGACTAGACTACAGATATGAGAGTCCTGAGAAAGATTAGGGGCATGAACAGATGGCATCAATGGCAATATCATATTAAAACAAGGATATTAGGAAAGAACTTGACATTGTGAACATCCAGGAATGTGTTAGCAGAGCTAATCTCAGATGGTATGGTCACTTAAACAGAAAGAGAGAGGAAAAAGGGCAAAAACAAGTGTTCTCTTCCAGGTTAATGAGAAAAAAGATCCAGAGGATGATCAAGATATAGATGGATTAATAAGTAAAAAGTGTCTTAGAAGACAGAAATATAAGACCTGATAATGTTCAAGTCTTGACAGATAACTGATTAATTTGGAGGAAAATTGTTGATAGGAAGTTAGTAATGATGTAAGTTTTTCATGTAGTACTAATCATAATATCCCGTACACCCCTTGAGGGTACATGTCAGGAATTCGATGTGATTATGATGAACAAACTATTTTATTAAAAGATGTTTTATTAACTGCCTATATTTCATTGAATTTCATGCACATTATCGGCCATTGCCAGTGGAAGATTGATCGTTCTGTTTTCATCATGATGTCTAATTTTGGCATTTGTTTGGGTGTGATGGCAAAGTTATGCCCTAGACTAAGAGCATTCTTGGCTTCTTCAGTGAGCACTTCTGATAATAAATTTACGACCATGCAGTCTCATCAAAGTTGTGGTTGGAACGTAGTATATGTTGGCACTGTTGTAGGATTTCACTGCCATCAGTCACACCCAAACAAATTCCAAAATTAGAAATCATGATGAAGGTAGAACAGGGCATCTACAATCTTCCACCAGCAATGGCCAATAATGTCCATTTAGATATAGCAAGGATCCTAAACAAGGATAAACCATCAAAAAGCAATATACCACATAATGAAATAACTGCTTTAAAAAAGTTGTATAAGAATAAAAATATTATTATTACAAAAGCCGATAAGGGAAATGCAACAGTTATCATGGATCAAGAAGATTATAACAAAAAAATGCAAGATCTCCTATGTGATGGTTCTACATACCAAATTATAGATTGAGACCCCACTATGTATCAAAGGAAAAAATTCTGCAAAATACTAAAAAAAAGCGAGTTTTGGCCAAAAGAAATCATCAAAAAAATAAAACCAGATGTTAAACCACCCCGTATTTATGGATTACCAAAATCCACAAATCTAATATCCCCCTACGCCCCATATTCGATAGTAAAGATCAGTGGTTCTTAACCTTTTCGAAGTCACGGAACAGTTGATTATAAGAAAAATGTGGGGAACACCAAAATCATTAGGATCACAAAACTAACAATAAAAATACGCACGGACTTATCTTTTATTTTATAAAAATGGAACTTATTTTAATGCGATACTTGAGCTTGTCAGCTTTTGCAGATTTCAGTAATATCATGTCTAATTATGTGATATTAGTAAGTCTTTCATGCTTTTTAGTTTTTATACTGGTTAATATTGAGAAACCGAGCTCACATGAATATGATGTTGAAAACTATACCAAAATTTTCAGTGCTCTTGTGGAGAGAGCTGGGAATTTGGCTTGGACAAAAATCCGAAATTCCTCAATAGTTATTTCAGAGAATTTTATTTTTAGAGTAAGATCCATTGACAAGGTAACTAATTGTTGTTCTTCTTCGTGCAATGAAAATTCACAACTCGATGTATTAACTGTGCCAAATGGATTTTGTATCCAGTCATAATTGTGTATATTAAAGAAGGAAAGTAACTTGAAATCTTTTCTTCCAATATTGTTAAATGTTCTGTTACAACGAAAATAATTCTCTCAACATTTTTAATATGGAGCGAAGGAAACATATACTGTATTTTTTTCTAATATGCAGTTTTTCCAAAGAGATACTTTTTTCTGAGAAGCTGACAATTTGTCAGTGGATGTCAAAATATTTTCATTTTCCCCTTGGGTACTTGCATTAACGCTATTTAAGTAATTAAAAATATCGGCTAAATATGCTATTTTAGCACACCAAATATCATTTTGAAGACATTTTACATAAGGATCTGTACCTTCATTTTGAATAAAGGCCAATAATTCATTCTTAAGTTCTAAAATTCAGAATAGCACTTTACTTCTGGATAACAATCTTATTTCAGTGTGCAAAAGCAAAGAATTGTACTTGGCTTGCATAGTATGTAAAGTTTTTTTAAAAAGGCGTGCTTTTAAAGGTCTTGACTTGATGTTATTTACCATATTTACAGCTTGGTCTAGTACAGATTTTAATATTGCCGGTAATGTTTTTGAAACTAGGGATTCTCTGTGCAAAAAACAGTGTGTAGATATAATATATCCTACAAATGCATAACCTATAAATGATATTCTATTGGTTTAGAAGTCAACGTACTTCTATTGGTTTAGAAGTCAACGTACATAGCAGTCTTCAGTTGTTAGGTTCAGCAGTCAATTACACTCAGAACAGTGTCATGTGACATCTTTCACTGGTGGAACACTGGTTAAGAACCACTGGTATAGATAGTCCCGCATATACACTTATCCAACATTAGCCAATTTGCTTGTGACCCCCTTACTGGCAACTCCTCTACTTTTGTAAAAAAATTCAGTCCATTTCAAATCATTTTTTAAAAATCATATCCTTAAAAATTCAGACATAATGGTTAGTGATGATGTCACCTCTTTATTTAGCAATGTAAATTTACCTTGATTTGATGAAGTCTAAATTTCCCCCTGATATCTTTGAATTATTCAAATTTACTATGTGTGCAGGTTACTTTACATTGGGAGGAAAAATCTACAAACAGATTAATGTTACTGCTATGGATTCCACCCCCTTTAGCAAATTTTTACATGGAACACTTTCAAAACAAAGTACTTACCACAGCTACATGCAAGCCCTTACTCTGGTTACACTATGTTAATGGTGTGTTTGCCATTTGGCCCCATGGACAAGACACTTAGGATGCGTTTGTCACCTACCTAAATAGCCAACACCCCAAAATCCACTTCACAGTAGAAAAAAGATCTAATAGCTGTACCTTTTCTTGACACATTAGTCACCCACCTTTCAGATGGTTCACTATTTTTTTCCATTTACAGAAAAACCATAGTTTAACAACACACACACAGGAAGATATCTACATAAACACTCAAATCATCATCCAGTCCAACAGTATGGCATTTTAAAAACACTTACACATAGAGCCATTTGTTATAATAACAATACAGCTCTGTCCACAGAACTCAAATATCTGCACCATACATTCTTAGCCAATGCTGCAATTCCTACAACATAAAATACTGCATAGCTCCATTACCCCACCCCCTCCCCAATACACAGGAACACAACATTACTATTTCTATTCCCTATGTCAGAGGTACATCTGAAAAGATAGCTGAAATACGAATGAAACATGCCCTTCGCACCACATTCAAACCTCATGTTAAATTAGAAATTCTAATCGGCTCGCCTAAGGATAAACTAACTTCACCCTCTAGATAAACCTGGAGTGTATAAAGTTTCCTGTGACTTGACCTACTATGGGCAAACAGGAAGATCAGTTAACATCTGCCTGGAAGAACATAAAAAATACATTCGCTACTATTATTATGGCAAATCAGGACTAGCAGAACTACGCTTTGGACACCCCTTCACACAGGATAAGATGGAAGAAAACGAATGTGTTATTCAGAAGTCGTTACTGATTCAAAAGATTATTTTTTGAGTCAGCCATAGCTATGAAGAATTCTCCTAACCTGAACAAATATGGTTGCATTAATTTGCCGAAAAAATTTGGAATTTGGGAGACTGTTATCTTAGGAGAAACTCCCACATAGTTGTCTTTTTATTATTATTATTACAACATTAGAGGACTAAAACAGGGCTTTAAGTCCTGTTTTTGCACCAAAACAGGACTTTAGATCTTTTGTCGATTACAATTGTATTGTTTCACTTACTCACTGTCATGTATACAAACTGTGTTGTTCTCTGATGATGCCGATTTGAAATTCAGTGAAATATAAGTAGTTAATAAAACATCTTTTGATAAAATAGTAATATTTTGTCAAAAGTTAAACTGTTAATACAGTTAAAAATAAGTCATGAACCGTCAACATCTAAGGTTATCTGTTAGATTGTAATAAAAATTAGAGCTTTACAATGCTTTCATAAAATACACTGTAATGAATAAGATGTACTCAAAACTGAGGAACATATACCTATGACATATATTAGTTATCACTTATAATAAATGACACCATAAATGAAGTCTATGCTGTTATATAATCATACCTTCCTGGTTATACTCAAAGCGTGTAACTATTCCTCTAGCTCCATTTACCAGCCCTCTTTGCATATCTATATTTTTTGTTAACATAACTTGAGTCCTTTCCTTAAGAACAACTTGCTGCCCAACCGGACAATGAGAATCCATCAATTTGGAAAGTAAGGGTTCGCTGTCAAAGGCTTGAAACACATGAGATTTACCTAAATAAAAATTTTATAAGAGTTATAAAACAAGTTTTGAATATGCTACCTTTTATTTTTTATTACTGGCATGTCATCCCTCAAAACTGGTTTGCATATCTCACTTCCTGCTTGGTTATCTTTCAACCAAGAGTTTTCAGGTTTAGAGAGGTATGATAACACTACAGTAGGTAGAAAATACAGGTGATAAACGTTTAACAAAAAAAAAAAAAAAAAAAAAAAAAAAAAAAAAAAAAAAAAAAAAATTCATAGCTAACCAGAATTTATATACTTTTTGCTTAAAAGTTAAACATTATCAACTCTGTGTTAATGGTTGTTGTCGAGTCCATCGAAGAGCATCTAGATATGACTGTGGGCCTGTAGAACTGCTTTGGCAATCTGTTGAACTTTGATGAAGTAGAGCTTTTTTTATAGGGTTACTGTCAATTTTCTGCAGAGTAGCAGCGATTGCTGGACAAGAATAGATATGGGCAGGTGTTAGTTCGACTCCTGAACAGTTCTTGCATATTTCATAGCTTCTAGTACCATCTGGGTAAATTTTCATGCCTTTAAAATGTTCCGTCCTTATTCTGGTGATGATTGTGGTTATTTCTCTATTTTCATTCTTCTTCTTGATAGTTTGTTTTACCAATCTTATTTTTGTGACAGAGTTAGCATCAGTTAGTGTAATTTTTGAGGTAAGTATCTTGGCTAGTCTGTCTGCTCGCTTGTTGCCTTCAATATTTACATGGGTTGGTATCCATTGCAGTGTACAGTTCTTATTTTTCAAATTTAAAGTTGTTAGCTGTTCATGAATTTCCTGTGAGTGTTAACAGTCTGTGGAAATTAAACTGTACTTAACAACTTTCTCATTAAGGTTATCACCAGAGTATACATATAACAGATATACCCAGTGGTGAGCTATAAGGGGCTCGCACAAGCCCTTTATTAAATTTTTCTCAAATTTGCGAGCCCTTTGTTCTACTTCTTTACTTTTTATTTAAAAAAAAAAACTTTTTGAAATATATTAAGCCACAAACTCGTTCAGTAACCTAACAAAAATTAATCTATTCGGCAGTGTATAGATTATTTGGAATTATTGTTTCAACTCCTCTATAGTGAAAGTTTGAAAATAAATATGCAATCGTATGGTAAAACCACTAGACAATCAGATGTTCGTAAAACTGTCATCAGCAGGTTGTTCCACTGGACATTAGTTTTGTGTTCATCAGTACACTGATGTATAACAGTTGTTTGTGTTTAAAATTTAAAAATAATAATAAATTTAAAAACTGTAGATTCAGCAAATTTTATTTTTATAATTGTAAAAGTATTTTTCCCAAAAATACTTTTACAATTATTTTTACATTGATTCAATGAATGTGCAACAAGTTGGAGGAAAAAACGAAAATAATTTACCTGATTGCTGGAACGAGAAGCAAGCATCGCATTTCTAAACGCAGTATGTATAAGTGGTTAGAAGTTAAAACTGGTAAATTAGGATGTCGTGTTAGCTCAAAATATAAAAACTTAAGTGTTGAAGGAGAAAAAAGTTGCTTTATCATCAAAGGAATGGGTAGAAATGAAAGTAGAACCGAATGGAAACACTACAGACTCAAGAACCGCATCTTTGTGTAAAAAGTTATCTGAACATAATGAATCATTTGCTCATAATAAAATCAAAAATAAATGAAGAATGTTGCAAATCTATATTACCAAATTTAATTTACAAACTAAATGAAAAAGAAATTTTGATAACTTCAAAAATGTTTAATTCTGTTTATAGTTTGGTGAATTAAATCGACCAATGTTTGATTTTCCAGATTTAATCAAGCTCCAAATTAAAAATAGTATTGTTCTAGGATTATCATTGCATTCTAGATACTCAGGAATAGAATAGTTGAACATATTTCTAAACAAATAAAATTAGATATATTCTCCAAAATAATAGAAAAAAAAATGCAAAATTTCTATAATTGCAGACGAATCGAACTGGAAATCGAACTTGCAGAACTGGAAAATACCACCGCGGAATGTATGCAAGCTACTTTAAATTCATATGGATTTTCTGATAACTTAAAAAATCATCCTATTGCAGTTTGTTCTGATGGAGCTAGTGTAATGTCAGGAAACAAATCAGGCAATCAAACTTCTACAAAAATTTCACAACGTTGTGATTTGGCATTGCATAGCTCATCGTTTACAATTAGCATTACACAATTCGATAAAAAACATTAAAGAAATAAATTATTTTGAAATATTTATGGATAAATTATATGCTTTTCATCATCAATCACCAAAACATCAACGAGAATTAAATATGATTGCAAAAGACCTTGGTATCGAAATTTTATTCGTAAACTGCAAGCTGCCCATCATGGTCCAATAGAAATTGGACAATGATGGGCAGCTTGCAGTTTACGAATGGCTCTTGCTGTGTGGAGAAATTACCCAGCTTTATGCACGCATTTTGCATCAAACGATAAATAAAGACTTTTTAAACCGGCTCTCAATTTGGAATTTTTTAAAGATCTAGCATTAATGATTGATATCCTACAGGAATTGTCATATTTGTCAGAAGCTCTACAAAGTCGTAATATAAGTATTATAAGGGCTAACTCCTTAATCATGCGAACAATTAATGCAATTAATGATATTAAAAATTCTGTAGGTGAATCTAAAATTAATACCATGTTAAAATCAAAACAATTTGAAGGAATAGCAATTGAAAGCAAAATCAGATTTCACAAACTACCGAGAGAAACATTACTAAACTCTCTTATGTCTTTAAAGGATAGATTAATGCAGCAAAGAAATTTTAAACTTAAAAATGAAAATTATGAGGATTTGGAAGATGAAGAACTCAAAAGCATTTTAAATGTTATCCTGAAACATGGAGTATGGAAGAAGTTATGTGTCCATGGTTAGAAGGGAAAAAAAGATAAGATCTTTAAATGTTATTTTGAAATATGAAATTAAAATTAATGATTTTAGAGATTTAGTGGAAATGGCTTTGACTGGAAAGTTACAAAACGAAATTCCCAGCATGGCGAAAATTGCCAAAGCAATTATGGCAACAATTGTAGTTTGCAGAACTGAATCCGAACGAGCTTTTAGTGTGATGAATAACATCGTAACGACAAAGAGATCTTCTCTCACTATAACATATTTTGGATTTAATGACAATATGTATAAATGGGAAACCCTTGAATGAATTTAATCCAAATCCCTATGTCAAATCTTTTCTAGAAAATCATTGCTTGGGTATAGATCCTCCTAGAAGAACACAAGACGTGAAGGAGGAAATAAGGTGTGGTAGCTGTTGTCATAAATATTTCCTTAAAGTAATTGTTCGTAAATGTTAACTTGTAAAGGAGAGAGTTTTTTCAGGGTAAATGTGCAGCAGACAGCGAGGTTTTTTTTTTTTTCCATGTAAAATCTTCTTATAGTTTCAAAAGTGATTTTATTAAATAAAATATTATAGTTACTGTTACTTCCATTTCACAAATAAGAATTCACTTTTGGTAGTCTCATATAAATAAATAGGACTATAAAATAATATCCCTTGATTGGTACTGTTGATTACCACTTGAAGTATAAAAACAAAAGAGAAATATAACGTATTTCAATATTATTGTGTTTAGATAATATTTATGTATTATTTATAGATTGTTTGTCATAAAAACTTCTATCATAAACAAAACAAATTAATTTTGTTTATAAACATCCCTCTGTGGGAATGGATGTTTGTGATTGTCTCTGGAAATACTAGTGATGGCGGTCGGCGATAGATGCCGTTGGTGTAATTTTTTTTTTTTTTTTCCATCGACGATGCGAGCCCTTTGTTAAAATTTCCATAGCTCACCACTGGATATACCATATTACCAACAAGGGTTTATTAAAGAATATAAATTGTCCTGGTGCCGAAAACTATTTCAACTATCTTTGTGTAAAACTATTTCTCAAACTGGTATAGTGAAATTATAGCAATAAAGCATTATGCTTTTTGTGTGTGAAAAAAAGTATGAAGAAAGTATCAATATACATAAAGCATAACCACAGCAATACTAAAAAAACAAACAAACACAAAAGTGAATTTTTGTAACCCATAAAGAAACTAGTATCACTGAAGCTGAGCACTGAAGATTTCCCACATTCAAGAAATTTCAGTTGTCCTACAAGATTTGATACATGTATAGAACTTCTAAATACTTAAACCAAACAGGTTAGTCTCTAGAGATCAGAAAAATACACATCAAGGAAATTTGCCATCAGGGGAAAGGGAAAGAAAAAATTCATATCTGTTATAAAGAGCCAGAGAAAAGCAATGCATCAACTGAAAGTACCACCATAATTCTTTATTAGAGTGAACACTGACTGCAACGTCAAAGAAATTATTTAAATCTATTACTAGTTGTTTAATAGATATATGTGCATTAGATGTACTGTATTTTTTTGAATAACAGCTTCACATATGTAAGAGAAAACTAAATATAATTTATTATTCTTATATATTTCGCTCAATATGTCATGAGCTTCTTTCAAGGAGAAAACAGAAAAATTTGTAACAACATTTAAATTCTGAATATGAGAATGAGTCATACAGCATGTGTATAATATCATGTGTCTTGGTCTCAGCTGTCCAGTAGGAGGAAATGCTATTAGAGTTTAGAGATGTGGAAATAAATGTATAATTAATTAATTAATTTAAAAATAATAAATAGAAAAATAAAAATATATAAACAATTAACAGCAATCACTTCCCAAAACTAAGAAACAGACATACAATCTGTCCAATTAAGATTAGGACAGTGGCATAGGGCTTCACACGATTCAAAATATAGATAATCAAATTTGAACCTACTGTAGTGTAGCAGATAGTGTAGCAATCTGAAGTTTTGGAATCCAAAAACTTATATAATCTTGATGTTCTTTGATTCTAAATGGTAGCAGAACAGCCAGTCTGGCCAAGTAGCAAAGATGACAAGAACAGGGTATTTGATAAACACCAGGCAAGGATAAAATTGATAATGAATCTTTGATGGGTGGTCAGAAAGATGACAACTTTAGGGCTGGTTTGAAGATAGTGTACAAATTATATCTGTAAAGGATCCTTGCTATTTGTACAGATGTTCATTAAGGTATGGTATGCTGATCATTTTAATATCAGATCTTAACATCAATTCAGATGTCTAGCCAAAATAGGACAGATTGCAAGAATATGGAATCTGGTACACTCCTATGTGCACCAAGTGCAGAAGTTTGTCTTTTCTGGAAAGCATGATCAAGGAAATGCTATTTATTAGTTTGAAGGTAGACTGAAATTCAAATTTTTAGGACTTTGAGATGTGTTTGGAGATTTGTTTTATACAAGGCACAGCAATTCTCTTAGTATCCAATGATGAGATACTGATATCATTGTGTTGTTTAAGGAAACTGACAACGTAGACTAAATAATAACTAAAAATATATCTAAAAATATAACTAAAAAAATAACTTCCTTGGCTGTCAAGATGACTGCCTGCCGATAAGTGTTTCTCATATGAGAGACAGTTTAATACCACCATATTTGTTTGGGTTGGGATAATTGGTATGAGCTGTAGCATATTTGAGGAAAAGCCTCTTGAATTTAACTTTCCTTCTGCAGAGTAAGGTGGCTTTTTTCCAACAGATACTGTGCCAGGTATCCAGAGCATGGTGCACTAATTCTGAGTGGCCATAGTGGTGGAAACAGATGCAATCCTGGTGCTCTAATATATACGGATGTTGGCTGTCTTACCTGTTTGGCCATAGCATGAACAGTTGCAGCTGCAAGGTACCTAGTACACTCCAGGTAAATCCAGAGGTTGTAGCTAGTCTTTGGGAAAGCAGATAAAGGTTGCTAGCTTTCTGTGCAGTTTATAAATGGTCACAAGATTGTACTTATTTTATTTTTTTTTTTTTTTAAAGATCTTGACCACCTTTTCTGATATGCCATGAATATAAAGATGGTGATGGATTTCACTGGCCATGGGTGAGTTCTGTGTTGAGTGTAATGTTATCTGAGTAAATTAATTTTGCTTGGTGAACTTGGATGGAGGGGGTGATGTGACTGTTGATGGATGTATTTACTTTGTGCGTGCATGTGTGGCTTTTCTGTAGATTGTGAACATCAGAGATCCATTTGGTTGTCCTGTAGCTGGGATGTCTAGGAAGTGCACACCGCTTTACTTTCTACTTCTGTTGTGAACTGGATCCTTGGATGTTAGCTATTCAAATGGGACAGGAAAGTGTGTAAGGTGGTCCTGGCATTGCAGTCAATTTGCAAACATATCGTCCACATAGCGTAATCAAATAGTGGGTTTAAGGGGAGAAGTATTTAGAATTCTTTTCAAATATCTCCATGAAGAAGTTAGCCAAGCAGGGAGAATGAGGAAAGCCCATGGCTGTACCCTCTCTTTGTTTATAGAATTTTCCTCGCCAAACAAAATAGCTGAGTTCATATTGAACTGAAACAGAGCTGAGATATTGGGAAGAAATTCTGTTTGATTAAGTACCCAAGGTGTCTTTATGTGGGACATTTGGGAATAAGAAGACATCGAAACTGACCATCAGGTCAGTTTCAGAGCATGGGGTCTTGATTAATGGACTTAAAATGGGCTGAGTTTTTGATATGTGACAAGGTATTGCCAGTAGTATAAGAAAGCATTTTGGATAAATATTTAGCTAGTTTGTAGGTCGGCAAGTCTATGCCATCATTGGGCATAGAGCAGTGTTCCTCAACATTTTTTGGATTATGCCCCACCAATTAACATTTTATGCCCCACCTCAACGTCTCAAACATTTTGATGCCCCCCCTAGCATAATAATCAGCCAAGTTCTGAAAACGTATAATATAAATATGTACATGTATATTTTCTAATTGCCTCCCCCCCCCCCCCACCGTACACTGGCATAGAGGAACATCCTCTTTACGGATTTTTGGAAATCCATAAATACTGTGGAATCTGGACTTGAAGAGTTTTAGTTTATTGGTCACATGAAAAGTGACATTTTTAGCAGTCTATAGGTGGTTGTGATCTGTGTGGGTGGGGATCATAATTTAATTGGCAGTAAGTAAAGCAATCTTTAAGAATGGTGGTCATCTTTCATTATAATCTGTATAATTTAAAATGACAGTAGCACTTCCCTTGTCCACTTTCAGGATTTTTTTTTTTTTGTGTTATTTCTAAGATGTAGAAGAGCTTTATATTCTCTGTTGGGCAAGCTGCTTATAGGAGATTTCACCTGTGATAGCACATTGGCTACGTCAAGCCTATTGTTGGCCTCACTGATGGGAAGGTTGTAGATTCCACACTTGATCTGAATCGTGAAATCTTTGGTCGGTACATGTCTGGGAACAATGGCAAAATTTTGTCTGCAAATGAGTGCATTGATGGCATCTGCTTAGATGATAGTGGTGGATAGGTTAACAATGCTGTTTTCAGGCAGTCTTGGAGACAATGGTAAATTTTTTGTTAGGTTTCCAAACTTTTTGACATACTGACTTTTTACTTTTGTGGATTCCTTGGCAGCCAATGCATTTGAGACATCTTAGCATTCAGCATAGGAAGCAGGGAAGGATTTGACAGCTGTTTGCTGACAAAGCAAAATAGGCAGGGTAATCAGCAATGCTGCTTATATACAATATTTACAGAATGACTTGAATGGGCTGGAATTGTGGGTATGTGAAAATGGCTATCAGTTCAATGTTAGTAAATGCAAAGCCATGCCCTTTGGTGTAATGAGATATCCAATGCCATATTATATTGGTGAGATTATGCTAGAAGAAACTGATTAGGAATCTTGGACTTTTAGTAGACAGCAAGTTGAAGTTACAAATACAAGTTACAAAAAGCAAAGACTACAAATACAACTCAGAGGATAACTGCAATGCTAAAACAAAGCTTAACATATAAGGATAAGAAGCCAATTTGCCTCTCTACAAGGCCTTGATATGATCTCAGTTGGGCTACTGGCACAGGTCTGATCTTGTTTCTGTGGTGATGCTGATACAACAGAAAAAGTGCAAAAGGAAGTGTTAAGGATGATATTGAGATTGTGGAATACAGATTATGAAGAGTGATTGAGAATCTGCAGACACTAGCAAACAGGAAAGAGGGATGATATGATTGAGACTTATTACCCTTTCAGAAGTTCATACACGATACTAGGAGATGGAATTTTTCATGAATACAATGAAGGGAATGAGAGATGGATTTTCTCTCATAGAGTGGTGCTTAATTGGAATGGGCTGCCATTGGAAGTGGTAAGTGCAGGTAGTGTGAATAAATTAAAAAAAAAAAAAAGTATAACTGATGTGGATGATATGTAGATCCCTCGATGGGTCCCTGATCCTCCCCTAGAGGTCTCTCTTAATAATAATATCAGTAGATATGTTGTTATACCAGTCAAAACATGTCAGATACTATCACTCTGTTTGCCAGATGCAATTTTGAAATATGATTATTATAGGCATTACACCTGGAGACAAATTATCCAACTGTAATGTTTGTCTATAAAAAAAAGAAAACATTACAGGTATCCCTTGATTAACGTGATTAATTAATCTCTCGATGTTACCATGTATATCAAAATCGCGTTAATCAAATTAATAACCAATGGTAAAAATTACAATTCGTCCATGATCGATTAGTGTATTAATAATTCGTTTTATACAGTACTCTTTTAGGAAAGATAAAAAATGAATGCAAAGTAAATGTTTAATAAATGCTTGTACCTACATTAGTTACCACAATTTTTTTTTATCAAAAAAGTTATCAAGAGTCTTTGAACAGTTTTAGTTTTTTTTCCTATCAGCATAAATTCAACGATAACAAGCAAAATGACTCTAGACCTTGGCAAACAAGCATTCTTCAATTAACATCTGGATCCATTACTATCCATTACTTGCTGCTTAAGGGATTCTAACCTGTGAAATATTCCATCCAGTTCTTTGGTTATCTCCTTTGGAACCTCATCTTCACATTCCATTTGTTCGTTGTCTTCATATGCGAGTTGTTCAATTTCAAGAAGATCGTTGTCACTGAAATCTTTTGAATTTGAATCCAATAATTCTTTAACATCTTCTACATCAACAATACCAATACCAAAACCTTCACCGATTGCAACGATTTCTTCAAACATGTTGTTCACAGGATTTTGGAAAACCACCTAAGACATTAGTGCATTCTGTAAAAGGTGTTTCCAAACAGCTCCCATGCAGCTAGAAGGCATTTTTCTCCCACAAATCATGAATGTTTTCAATTGCGTGTTTAATGTTAAAATTTTTCCAAAATTCTTGGAGTTTAATCGCATCTTCTTCTACTGCTTCTGAGAATGTCTTTCTCAGAAGCAGTAGAAGACGCTTCTACTGCCTTTGAGAATGTCTTTTTAAGAAAATAGGCTTTGAAAATTGCAATGACACCCATGTCCATGGGTAGCAATGATGTTGTATTTGGTGGAATTATGGTAAATTTCAAGGCGCATCAATTAAAACTCTTGCCACGTATATAAAGGGATTGTTGCAATTAATTTCGCCATGTTAATCAAATCCCACGTTAAGCAAAACCGTGCTAAGCAAGGGATTCCTGTACTCAAGAATCTCTCATGACAGTACCATTTCTATTATTTTGTAATAATCAACAATAAAAATCGTACAAAAAACGTCATTTTTATAGGAAAAATTTATTGCCTATTGCTCTGTTAGAATTCTACCTTACTGGATTGATTAGATAAATTATAATTAAGTAAACTGATTTCTAAGAAACCATACTACATACCAGACAACTTTTTTAGTTGTGATTCGTTAATATAGTCAACATCGTCATTATGAGTGCACAGCTTAGTGGCTAGTATTCCATCTTTGTCTATTTCATTATCAATTGTAGAATTAAGTATATTAACAGCAGTTTCAGTACACCTGGAAAATTTTATTTCACATTCATAAAGTAATATTTGCAAATAAAACATTAAGAGGAGGTAATTTTTATTGAAATCATTAATTTGTTTAAATAAACATCAAAAAATTTTGTCAGTTATGTAGAATATATATAAAAGTATTTATGTTCCAAAAATCATTAACCACCCAACTGGCCATGACATATACTGCTTGGAAAGAAGCTGACAGACACCATAGTATGAGGAACAAACAGCCATGGCACGCACCTTAATAAGATGTAGGACCTCCTTTGGTTGCGATGACTGCAACAATCCTATGGGGCATGCTTTCCATAAGCGTGTGATAGCTATCAATGAGACTTTTGGACCATTCTTCCTGTAGGCATGTTATGAGGTGATCCTGGACTGATGTGGGACGGATGACCTCACCCGATGCTCCAGTTCATCCCACAGATGTTTGATATGACTGGGATCAAATATGGTGACGTTGATGTCTACAAACTACACCATTACAGCAGCAGCCTTATGACACAGTATGTCATCATACGGAAAGAGACAATGGTCAGTTCTGCAAAAAACGTCACAGAGTACGAAGAATTGCATTGTCCAGAATGTTCAGATACCTCTCGAATAACTTAACATGTATAAAACCAACAGTACATCATCAATGTAGAACAAACAGTTAAAGGAATGGAATACAAAGTACAGAACAGTCGGTGGATTACCAATTAAATTGTTGTCACGTGCCAGAAGATTAATATTAATAAAATATTATTAAATAATTCTTAAAAACTATTTCATTGATGGTTGCATAAGATAAGAATCTCCCAAACTTTTGGGAGAAAGAGACAGTCATTTCGATTCAAATTCGGCCGATGTAAAAGGGCTTCGCAACTTTTTTTAAAAAGGAGTTCATATTTAAACCTGTATCTGTGGAGAAGACAAGCTTTATGCAACAATCTTATGCAACCATCAATGAAATAGTTTTTAAGAATTATTTAATAATATTTTATTAATATTAATCTTCTGGCATGTGGCAACAATTTAATTGGTAATCCACCAACTGTTCTGTACTTTGTATTCCATTCCTTTAACTGTTTGTTCTACACTGATGATGTACTGTTACTTTCAGTACGAAATATTTGTACTTTTAATTGATTATAAAGTTATCACTGTTGGTTTTATACATGTTAAGTTATTAATTTTGCTACAGGTACCTCTACAGATTAGTCTTGGAGCTCAATGTTTATGGCTACACAAACCGAGGTCCTAGGCCAAACCAGGAAAAACAGGACCATACCATCACACCGCACCTCTGAATTTTATAGTTGGGGTTACACACTCTCATAAAAAAAGTTCACCAGGCATCCGACACAACCACACCTGCTTGGTAGAGGATGTAGCATGATTCATCACTCCATAACACACCATTCCAAGATTCTATGTCACACTATACATGCTCTTTGCACCACTGAAGACGATGCTGCATATTGATTTGGGTAATGTTAGGCTTGCATATTATGGTCCTACCATGGAAACTCATGTTGTAAGACACAGTTCTAAATGTTTTTGTGCAGATTCGTGTTCCAGTCGATGCCTGAAACTCCACATTTAACGTGTTATCAGACAAATGGCAGTTTTTACATATTATCCTTTGTAGCTGTATGATCATGTTCAGTGAGTGTGGTGGGTTGTCCAATGAGGATAGCACTTGCAGTTGACTCCCTGCACTTCCATCTCAGTACGGTATACTGTTTACTGAACTGGAATGGCCCAATTTGTGAATGATTTGCTAAACAGACGGGCCTGCAATACAGCATCCCATCAAAGCCTCTCTCAAACTCTGTCAGTTCCCTTCTTGCAGCCATTTCATAAAATTACCAAGACAGTTGCACTGACTTAGGAACATCATATTCCTCCAATTTATACTGGCTACAAACATATGACTTATGTGGCATGATGCACCTTACCCAATAGAATGTCCACTGCCTTCTTTCTAATCAGTGTATATTGATGTGAATAAAAACATGGATGCTAAGTGTCGATTAAAACTGCAAACCACTGATTATATTCCATTGAAATAACGAATGCAAGCATAATATGGTTGATATATTTCAATCACATAGACATTTGGGTAGTTAACAGGGTGAAGGTTAATAAGTTATGTGATTTTTTCATATAAGCACTAATTTAATCAGTAGTTCAGTAGATAGGCTTATGTACGAAGTCTATTTAAGATACGAGTATGTATGTACATACCAGTGGCATCACATGCCCATTATAGTTGGGTGTGCTGTAGTGGCTTATGCAACCGACAAAACTTAAATACAGATCTTTGTTATATTCCCATGCTTTCTCAACTATTTGTTGTAAAGTGAAGTTCTGACCCTGACAGCCTCTATTTCACTTGAATCCAGCTTGTTCTTCACCAAGCTTTTCTTCTACAATTCTTCTCAACCGTTTCTCAAGTATATTTGCATAGATCTTGCCAGGAACACTCAGTAGGGAAATACCTCTGTAATTCTCACATTCAGTTTTATTTCCCTTTTTATATATAGGTACTATCAGAGCTCTACTCCAATCATCGGGAATTCGTCCCTCTGTCTAGACTTTCTGAACTATGCAGTGTAGCCGCTGTAAGACTTTTATCCCCCCCCCCCGCATTCTTCAGCATTTCTGGTCAAATATCATCTACCCTTGCTGCCTTTCCACATTTCAAAGCCTTTGATGGCTTTTTCTACTTCAAGTAGTATGGATATGTATTCCTGACTGTATGCCTGTTGAGTGTTTTTTACCACTGTGCTATCACTGCTTGTTTCGTTTAACAATTTTTTGACGTAATTACTACATACTTCAAGGATATCTTTTTCTCCCGTTTCAGGTCACCTTTATCATCTCTAACTCCTTTTACAGCACTCTTTCCTCCATTCCTAAGCTTCTTCAACAACCTCCAGAATATCTTACCACCTTGTTCATATTTATTTTCTATGTTCTTGCCAAAGTCCTCCCATGAGCTAGTTTAGCTAGTTTTACACAGTGCTTCACTTTCTTACATTTGTCTCTGTATTCTCTAAGAGCAAAAGCTGACTTATTTGACAGGAACTTTTGATATGCTTTCTTCTTTTCCTTCACTGCCTCTTTAACTTCCTGTGTCCACCACGGAGTTCTGATTTTTCTATCCTTGCAGATTATCTCACCACATGCCTCTCTTGCTGAATCAATCAGGGTTTTCTTCAAGGCTTGCCACTGAATCTCCAAGGTTTGGTTCCTGTTCTCAAACTCTTTCATTTTTTCTTCAATAATCTTTGTGTATTTTAGTCTACAGTTCACATCTGAGAGCTGCTCAACTTTTATTCGCTTTAAAACTTTCTTACATATTATTCTTTTCAATATGAATTTCAATTTTATCCTGCTCAAGACTAAATAGTGATCATTTCCAATTTCAAACCCACTGTACACTCTGGTGTCCTGCACCAGGGAGAAAACATCACTATCAACAATAACATATGAGATTTTTCTTATTCCTTGTTTCTCCATGTGAATTTCTGTACATTTTTATGTTGGAACATGGTGTTAGTAATAACCAGTCCATGTCCTGAGCAGAAATCCAACAAGTATTTGCCATTATTATTAGCTTTGCTCTTTTCTCCAAATTTTTCCAAAATATTTTTGTCATCATCATCAAATTCCTGCCATGTACCCTCAAGGGGTGTACAGGATATGACAGTACTACATGAAAAAATTACATCATTACTAACTTCCTATCTACAATTTTCCTCCAAATCAGTCTGTTACTTGTCAAGACTCCAAAATTATCAGATCTTATATTTCTATCGTCTAAGGCACTTTGTACCGTATCAATCCACCTATATCTTGGTCTTCCTCTGGGTCGTTTTCCTGCCAACCTGGCAGAGAACACTTGTTTTGCTAATCTTTCCTCTCCCATTCTATTTAAGTGACCATACCATCTGAGATTAGCTCTGCTAACGCATTCCTGGATGCTGACAATGTCAAGTTCTTTCCTAATATCCTCATTTTTAATATGATATTGCCATTGATGCCATCTGTTCACGCCTCTAATCTTTCTCAGGACTCTCATATTTGCGGTCTCTAGTCTTTGGTCAAGTGTTTTACTTCTGACCCAGCTCTCAGATCCATAAGTTAAAATTGGTTTGAACACAGTCTTGTATACAGCTAATTTAGTGTTCCGACTAATTTCTTTCTTATTCCATATGAATTTATTCAATTGACTTCCCACGATACCAGCTTTGCTGATTCTGTTGTCTATTTCTATATTTAGTTTACCATCTTCAGTAAAAATTGTGCCTAAGTAGCTGAAATGTTTTACTTGTTCCACAGGTTCTCCATTCACAACACAGTTGACATTTTCAATGATTCTGCCTATTTTCATTGTCTTTGTCTTTTTATTGCTGACCTTCATACCATATCTATTACAACAGCTATTCAATTTAGTCAGAGAATCTTGCAGACTTGTAGCGGATTTATTTAGAAGTATAACATCATCCGCATAAAGCAAAGAGCTGACATTAACATCTCCAATTTTGATATCAGCTTTAATACCACTTTCCTTCATTATGTGATCCATATAGATAATGAATAACAGAGGGGATAATGTACATCCTTGTCTCACACCAGATTTAACATTAAACCATCTTCCTGTACTTCCTTCAATTCTAACTGCTGACTCACATCTCAAATAAAGACTAAAGTATTGATTGATATAATGCCCCATTGACACCATATAACTGCAGCATATTGAATAGCTTCTCTCTCTTGGCACCTTGTCATATGCCTTTTCCAAATCGACAAAACTTAAATACAGATCTTTGTTATATTCCCATGCTTTCTCGACTATTTGTCGTAAAGTGAAGATCTGATCCTGACAGCCTCTATTTGGCCTGAATCCAGCTTGTTCTTCACCAAGCTTTTCTTCCACAATTCTTCTCAACCGTTTCTCAAGTATACTTGCATAGATCTTGCCAGGAACACTCAGTAGGGAAATACCTCTGTAATTCTCACATTCAGTTTTATTTCCCTTTTTATATATGGGTACTATGAGAGCTCTACTCCAATCATCGGGAATTCGTCCCTCTGTCCAGGCTTTCTGAACTATGCAGTGCAGCCACTGTAAGACTCTTATACCACCATACTTCAGCATTTCTGGTCGAATATCATCTACTCCTGCTGCCTTTCCACATTTCAAGCCTTTGATGGCTTTTTCTACTTCAAGTATGGATATGTATTCCTGACTACATGCCTGGTCAGTGTTTTTTATCACTGTGCTGTCATCACTGCTTGTTTCCTTTAGCAGTTTTTCGAAGTAATTACTCCATACTTCAAGGATATCTTTTTCTCCTGCTTTCATTTCACCTTTATCATCTCTAATTCCTTTTACAGCACTCTTTCCTCCATTCCTAAGCTTCTTCAACAACCTCCAGAATATTTTGCCACCTTCTTGATATTTATTTTCTATATTCTTGCCAAAATCCTCCCATGACTTTTGTTTAGCTAGCTTTACACACTGTTTAGCTTTCTTACATTTGTCTCTGTATTCTGTAAGAGTAAAAGCTGACTTATTTGCCAGGAACTTTTGATATGCTTTCTTCTTTTCCTTCACTGCCTCTTTAACTTCCTGTGTCCACCAGGGAGTTCTGATTTTTTTATCCTTGCACACAATCTCACCACATGCCTCTCTGGCAGAATCAATCAATGTTTCCTTCAGAGTTTGCCACTGAATCTCCAAGGTTTGATTCCTGTTCTCAAACTCTTTCATTTTCTTTTCAATAATATTTCTGTATTTTAGTCCACAGTTCACATCTGAGAGCTGCTCAACTTTTATTCGCTTTAAAACTTTCTTACATGTTATTCTTTTCAATATGAAATTCAATTTTATCTTGCTCAAGACTAAATAGTGATCACTTCCAATTTCAAATCCTCTGTACACTCTGGTGTCCTGCACCAGGGAGAAAACTTCACTATCAACAATAACATAGTCAATGAGACTTTTCTTATTCCTAGCCTCTTCTCTCCATGTGAATTTGTGCACATTTTTATGTTGGAACATGGTGTTAGTAATAACCAGTCCATGTCCTGAGCAGAAATCCAACAGATATTTGCCATTATTATTAGCTTTGCTCTTTTCTCCAAATTTTCCCAAAATATTTTTGTATGTCTCACAATCATTTCCTACTCTACTATTTAGATCCCCAACAAGGACCAACTTTTCCTTTTTCATTGTGTCAGTTGCTTTTTCTAAAGCCTCAAAAAATTCCTCCACTTCTACCTTAGTAGAACCTTCTGTGGGACCATAGGCACAAATAAGTCTCATTGTCCAGTTCCCCATTCTCATATTTGCCCACATTACTCTACTTGAGACTGACTGCCATTCAAGAAGATTAGCCTCGTATTTTGTGTTGAATACTATGGCTACTCCTTCTTTTCCTTGATTGTCATTGCCTGAATATAATATTTTGTATTTATTGCTCAGAAAGATCTCACCAGTTTTGGTCTTTTTTGTTTCAGTCACCCCTATTATGTCGATCTGGTATTTATCTAATTCCTCAGCTAGTTCCATTTCTTTGCCATTCAGGCTTCTTACGTTGATAGTACCGATCTTTAACTCTGGTTATGTTGAGTTGGGGTTTGTTTTCAGATTTGTTCCAGTAGCTGACTTTTCGCTGTTCGCCCTGGTTCCCTGGCGAAAACAACGGGGGCCTTGTTTAACCGGGCGACGCCCCAGCCGGCATGAAATTTTGTCATGTTGTACCATCATTTTTTTATTTTGGTTTAACCAATAAGAATACAATTTGGTCGGCTAAATCCCAAATTGCCAGCCCATCCTCGTTCGTTCAGTATCAAAGTAGATACCCAACAGGGTGCACCACGAGAAGGTAAGGATTGAACATTAGGTCAGAAGCCCTGGTCGGTTCTCCGCATTCCTTTAAAGGCTATGTGGAGGTCTCCTCTCAGTTATACAGCTTTGACCCTTAAGCACCCCAAAAATATTTTTGTATGTCTGACAATCATTTCTTTCTCTTCTATTTAGATCCTCAACAAGGAACAACTTTTCCTTTTTCATTGTGTCAGCTGCTTTTTCTAAAGCATTAAAAAATTCCTCCATTTCTACCTTAGTAGAACCTTCTGTGGGACCATAGGCACAAATAAATCTCATTGTCCAATTCCCCATTCTGATATTAGCCTACACCACTCTACTGGAGACTGCCTGCCATTCAAGAAGATTAGCGTCGTATTTTGTGTTGAATACTATGGCTACTCCTTCTTTTCCATGATTGTCATTTCCTGAATGTAACATTTTGTATTTATTGCACAGAAAGATCTCACCAGTTTTTGTCTTTTTAGTTTCAGTCACCCCTATTATGTCGATCTAGTACTTATCTAATTCTTCAGCTAGCTCCATTTCTTTGCCATTCAGGCTTCTTGAGTTGATAATACAGATCTTTAACTCTGGTGATGTTGAGTTGGGGGTGTGCTTTCAGATTTATTCCAGTAGCTGACTTTTTGCAGTTTGCCCTGGTGAAAACAACAGGGGCCTTGTTTAACTGGGCGATGCCCCAGCCGGCATGAAATTTTGTCACGTTGTACCATCATTTTGTATACTGGTTTAAGCCAATTAGAATACAATTTGGTCAGCTAAATCCCAAATTGCCAGCCCATCCTCATTCATTCAGTATCCAGATAGATACCCAACAGGGTGCACCATGAGAAGGTGAGGATTGGACATTAGGTCAGATTCCCTGGTCGGTTCTTCGCATTCCTTTAAAGGCTATGTGAAGGTCTCCTCTCAGTTATACAGCTTTGACCATTAAGCACCTGTTTTTTTTTTTATTGATATATGAAAGTTTTAAGAGTGTATAGCACAACAGTGCTCATCTTAATGGTACATACATAAGTCACTATTGAGAACCCAATTGAAACAAGTGAAGTCTAAAGCATCATGTTAACAATGCTGTATTAAAAGAAATTTCACTAAATAAATAATAATAACCTTCTATTACATTCAAGTAATAGTTGACTCAAACCACAGCCAACACAAATATAACAACTTACTCAGTATAACTAACTATTGCAAAATCCTGATCAATGGTCCATAATATTATGCTAAAATGTACTATAGGTTTACAAAAACCTTTCATGGGAGGGAGCAACATAAAAAAAATCACTATAGCAACACTTCTTGTGGTTCCTGTACTGAGAGCTATCTGTATTACGTTGGTCCCTACAGGTTCAGTATAGTAAGTTAACTGTACTTTTAGTTGTAAAGAGTATTACAGAGCACATTAGACAACTCTGATAATATCTGGAAGTGATTCTAATTTTTGGATGATTTTATCATGATGGTAAGAAAAGGGTGGATGGGATCCTCTGGGAAGACTCATCCTCATAGCATACTATCATTAGATCACTAAGTAATCTATTACAACAGGGATTTTTTTTCAGCTGCAAAGTACATGGAGAAGCAACCTTAAGAAGCTTTACAGCCAGCATATACAAACATTGTCTTTTTTTTTTTACTCTGAATATGTTTATTCATTCAGGTGAGGATATGAATATATTTATTCATATCCTACTCCCCCAAGAAGTATTCTATTTTGTCAAAATAAAAGACCAGATAGCACTACAGTCCTCCACAAATTTCCACTGTTGAATTTTCATCCAAACTAGATGCTAAACCAGTTGACTTTATGTTAGGTGATACACAAGCAAGCAAGACTGATTTTAATGGGGAAGACAACCAACTTGGGCATATGCCAAGAGTTGCTTCCCACAATTTCATTTAGCATAACATTGTGCCTATGAAGCTTTGGTAAGGGCTTTTCAGTGGTTTTGCTATAGTCGGTGAATTTGTTATCCATCCATTTCTCATCCACAGGTTGAGTCCCCTGATTAGGGGCTTTAAGCAATTTAATGCAAATGGCTTGCCATTCTTAACTACATCCCTCCAAGGATAAGTATTTTATGTCTGTAGAAATGTGTATTCAGAGAGCTCATCTGCTGTTATGAGGATAAAAAAACTTATGGGGGGAGAAGAGAATCCTCTATCTCATATGGAGGTAGAGGGCTGTTCAGGTGAAAAGGCCAAGGTTCGAATCATGTCTGGACGGATTCAAATTTGAACCTAAGTCTTTTCAACGCTACAGAAGCACTCAAATTTGTTATAGCAATATTTATTATAGTGAGTGTATACTATAATTTGTTTTTGAGAAAAATTCATTTCTCATAAAATATGTAATGTAGAAGTTTTCAGCAAAGTGTTAGCAGAAATAAATCTCTATTTTTATTTGAAATTATGCATGTAAGAAAATAAAAATACAGCAGCCTCCAAATACTAACCTGCCTATTCTTATATCTTGAAGAATTTTAATAAATAATGAATCTTTTTGCCTCAATACTTGTGTTAGTTCCATATTAAGCTGAATGCATTTATTCCATGCTGAACTCTGAAAGAAAAAAAAAAATCACTGATAACTTTAGAAATACCTTTCATTTCTTCATTATAATCATTGTGCTATATATATATATGCAAGAAACAAGAAAAATTTATGGCACCCATTAAACAAAAGAATTAAGAGTAATAAACTACAGTTGACTTTTTCTACGGCAAACTTGTAGGGACCATAGAAACAGTTATTATAGTGGGTAGTTTGCTACAATGAATTCTTTTAGTACAGCACTGTTCTTAAGGGACTTTAGTCAAATTTTCAGTACTTTGTAATAACAAATTTTGCTTATTATGTCATTAATAAAAATATCAAACATCTCTGCTAACATTCCTCAAGTATTTTAAAGCTACTCTACTGGACTGAAAACACATGCATGTGTCATATTCTGTAAGTCTCTGACTTATAGAAGGGTTACATTACACACACACACACACACTTTATATAACTTGTTGCTTACATGTTTACAGTGCATAGTTAAATTTTTTTTTTTTTTTTTTGTTAGTTTCATTAACAGGATGAAATTAAAAGATCCACGATGCTCAGCTGGATTTGGAAAATTACATTCGATATTCAATTACCATTATGCCTGAAGAGAAAAAGCTTTTAATCAATGTATTCTTCCAATATTGACATACAGCTGTCTAAATGCAAAGGAAATTCAAAAATTAAGAACAACACAATTTAGTATAGAAAGAAGTATGCTTGGTATCACAAAAGGAATATGTGGATAAGAAACCAAACCAAAGTCTCTGACATCATAGGAAGAGTGAAACATCTGAAGTGGCAATGGGCTGGGCATATTGCTCAAAGACAAGATCAATGATCGACAAAAGAAGTACTGGATTGGATTCCACAAAAGGAAAAATGACCGTGACACCAACCTAAATCATGGTGGATTGATGATTTCATCAGATTTGCAGGAGTGACATGGGAAAGGAGGGCCATGGACAGACAGCTTTGGGGTAATCTTGGAAAGGTCTTCATCCAGCAGTGGATTGACAATGGCTGATAATGATGATGATATATATACATATATATACAGGAATACCTCGATTATCGCAGTTTATAATTTGATACCAAAATTCCAATTATTGCGCTCCAAATTCGAATTATTGCGGCTGCGAGATGGAGCCCACTACATATGCAACCAGTTCGAGTCGCCACTCTCAAGGTATCGCTATCTTGTAGTGCTTCGTTTTTATCTGACGGTGCCTTCTCACCACTTACCAGTAACTATCCGCCCTTGCCTGAAGCACATGTGGATATTTATTTCTCTTGTTATTTACCCCTACAATGAATGCTAAAAGAAACAAGGATGATTTCAAGTCTACAGCTATCAAGAAGAAACGTAGAGTGTTCAGCTTAGAAGATAAGTTGCATATGATAAATGAATATGAAGCAGGCATAACCAAAGCCAAAATTGCAAGAGAGTACGGTCTAAATGAATCAACTGTTTGCCATATTTTAGATCACACTGTAAACTCTAGGGCTTCGATCTAGGACTAAAAGAAATTGAAAAAAGGTGATGTTCAGAACCTGCTTCAGTCACATGATAAGGAGCTGGATGATGAAGACCTAATTAACCTTGAGAGAGAACGTGCTTACGATGCTCAAATTGATGATAATGACGAACAAATTGACTTGGCACCGAAGGAATTTACCCTCAAAGAAATGGACGAAATGTTGAGAATTGCTGAAAATTTTAAAGAAAAAATCTTGAACGGCAATCCTAATCTCGAGTGATCAATGAAAGTTTGTCAGGAAATTGAAAATTCCATCCGTTGCTACCGCGTTTTATACGAAAAAAAAGAAAAAATTCCACCACACAACTCTACACCGATTTTTATCCAAGAAAGAATAATTGTATGTACTTCTTATATATAAATAAAGATTAAAGAATAATCTTGTTTTTCTTAATGAACCTTCATTTTTTACTTAACACGTTTAACACATTTCGTTTTTACTTGATATATAAAATTTAATTAATAGATTTGAAAAATCCTTGGTACTGATCACCCATTTTACACGCATTATTTATCCCGATTATAGCAGATTCGGATTATTGCAGTATTTTTCGTGGCAACAATAACCGCGATAATCGAGGTATTCCTTATATATATATATATATATATATATATATATATATATATATATATATATATATATATATATATATATAAGTAAACATTCACAATCCTAACCTCAACAAAAATGACGTCTTAAACTTTCTCAATTTTGTGAAGTTATCCTAAATAATGCTTCTCACTCATGTTTTTCATAAAAAATTGTAATTAATTATAAAATTTTATTTTTATTTTATTCTTTGAATTCTAATAATGTAGGTGGAATTATCCTCCAACAACTGATAGCACATATAATGTCAGAAGCTTGCAATTTAATTATTATTCATTTTTGTGTTTTCTTCCTACTGTATTAAAAATGGCTACAGAACATAGTTGAAAATTCTGCAAAAATAAATTAGTGAATGGCAATTGCATTTATCTATTGTTAATTCTAATGTCTTCTACTTACATGTCAGTTTTCAAAATCTAATCTATTATTTATCAGGTCTCCATACTATCAGATCTTAAAAGGTTAGTTCTTACTAAACTTTCCCCTCTCAATCTGTTTAAATGATCATCTTAGCTTAGCTCTGTTAAATATTCTTTAAAGATAACAACATCCTTTCTAATATATTCATTCTTAACATGAATTCCGACAGAATGACATCTATTCATTACCTTAATTTCTCTCAGAATGCTCATTTCTGCAGCCTCTAGTTTTTGATCTTGTTTTATTTCTAAAAAGATTCTCTGATCCATTCATCACTCTTCATAAGATACAAAATTGCAGGAAAAAAAATTTTAAATATGAAATAAGAAAGCTTAAAAGTAAGTTGCATATTAAATTCAGCATATTATTTTTATTCTTCCATATTTTTTATAATAATAAAATGATGCAAAGAATTATCCTAACCCATAAGCACCAAGAGTTCATCTTGTTTAACATTACAGAATTAGGGAAGTTACTACTAATAAAATTCATTGTATAAAATGAGGTCGATGTTTCTATTTTTATTTTTTTACACAATTCTATCATCCCTCTCCTTGAAACCATTAACAGACAAAGTGCTCACAACTGATAACCCATTCCAGTCATCCCTACTCTCAGCAAAAAATCTAGTCCCTACTCTTGCTAACCACACTCTTACCCACCTATCAGAGATGACCTCTTGTTCTGCCCTCTCAAGCAGAGTGCTGAAATATTTCCTTTGTATTAATCCTAAAAAATATCCCTTAAGCAACTTAAATGTTTCTATCATATCTCCCCTCCTTTTTTTTTTTTTTTGTCTATCTACCAACTTTTGCAACCTGCAAACCCTGAATCTCTCCTCATAAGGAACATTCTAGACCACTCACCATCTTGATCACTCACTTCTGGATCCTCTCTGCCACTTTCTCATTGCCAAGAAACCCAGATGATCAGACCTAAGCACAGTAATCCAGATGTAGATGTGTTAAGGCTTTAAAAAAAAGGAATGATAACTCCCTTATCTCTGCTTGGTAGTGTGTTCTTCAATAACTAAGTAATCCTGTGAGCTACCCTGGCAATATGTCCTCTAAATTTCAACTCTATCTACTACTACTATACCCAAATCTGTGGCATCATCAATTTCCTGGAGTACAGTTCCCTGAATGTGGTACACAGCTTGTAATCTTTTTATCCTAAAATGTACAACTTGGCACTTTTACACATTCAGTTGACATTCATTATGTTTTGCCCATATTGTCAGCCTATTCAAATAATCTACAAGCTCTCTGCATCACCTTGATTAACTATTACCCCACTCAAATTTGCATCATCAGCACCTGAATATCTCCCTTCAAATTATTTCCTATATCATTTATGTACAAATTAAACAACAGTGGTCCAAACATACCACTAGTCACCTGTCTTTTCCTGGATTCTGCTCCATCATATACTACTTTTTTGGTATCTGTTCATCAGCTATCCTTTTATACATATCACTAGTTTCATATCCATCCCCATTTGTTGCGGTTTGCATAACAGTTTTATGTGGGATGGTGTCAAACACATTTGCAAAATCCTGCAGTATAAATGTGTAGCCTTTCTCTTTACCAAACTCAGCAGTCACTGTAATATAAAAAGTTACATTATTAAGGCATGACCAAACCTTAACAAAGCTATGCTTCCCCTTGTCGGGTATCATATTATTATCCACCCATTCCTGAACTCTATTTTTGACCAACTTTTCCAGTGCATTTACCACCAATCCTGAAATAGTGACTGGTCTTATAATTTGTTATCACAGACTTAGATCCTCCTTTATGTAAAAGAATTATTTCATCCTACTTCAGCTCTCTTGGGACTTTGCCGGAGCTGAGATTTAAATAGCCTAATCCAGGGCTGTCCAAAACACTGCCCGCAGGCCACATGCGGCGATTTAGTGCAGTCTGCCAGTGGGTTTTGATTTTCATGAGCGAAAAAATAAAATAAAAATTTGAATCGAATGCATATTAGATATTTTAATTCTATCACTAATCGATAATCTCGATGTTGGTAATTTATTTGGTATTTTTACATCACTATATACCCACGTGTTTTTCAATTATTAGATGTGTCAAAGAAGTGCTCTTACACTGTTTTGTTCCAACACGCATGCTCCAGGTACTCAGGGGAATGTGAGCATGCGATTAGTGTTGTTCATTTGTTCAGCTATCGAGACTGTGTCGCTGCTGCTCACCTAGATACGCATTGTGATGCAGCCCTCGGATAAATCTTTTTTTTTATCCGAGGGCGATTTAATCTTATCATATGCCTTTTACAGATCTACAAAACTCAAATAGAGATCTTTATATTCCCATATTTCTCCACTATTTGTTGTAAAGTGAAGATCTGATCCTGACAGCCTCTATTTGGCCAGAATCCACCTTGTTTTTCACCAAGCTTCCCTTCCACAATCCTTCTGAACCGTTTCTCAAGTATACTTGCATATATCTTACCAGAAACACTCAGTAGGGAAATACCTCTGTAATTCTCACATTTAGTTTTATTTCCCTGTTTATATATGGGTATTATGAGAGCACTACTCCAATCATCGGGAATTCGTCCCTCTGTCCAGGCATTCTGAACTACAGCCACTGCAAGACTTTTATACCACCATATTTCAGCATTTCTGGTTGAATACCATCTACCCCAGGGCTGTCCAACCTTAGATTGGACAGCCCTGGCCTAATCAAAGGCATCACCAGTTCCTCTGTACATTCTCTTAAAATGTGAGCTCACATACCCCGTGAGCATGCAATTAGTGGTGTTCATTTGTTCAGCTATCGAGACTGTGTCGCTGCTGCTCACCAAATTACTAGATACACATTGTGATGCAACCCTCGGATAAATCTTTTTTTTTTTTAATCCTGCCCTCGGATTACCTAAGGTTGGACAGCCCTGGCCTAATCAAAGGCATCACCAGTTCCTCTGTACATTCTCTTAAAATGTGAGCCGATATCCCATCCAATTCCACAGGTATATTTGCATTCAGATTCTATAATATCCTTAGTATGTCCAATTGATCAACTTTTGTTCTCACATTAGTCCCTGTTAAATCTCCCATAACAATATCTTCACTTGGATGTATACCCTTGTAAAGTGGTCACTCTGTAGCTCAACAATTTTATCTACCTCTGTCACCTCTCTTCCACCTGCACTCATTAAGGTTCTCCTTTCATAGTCATTCTTCCTCTTACTTGCACACATAACAAAGAAAAAAAAACTCTTTGGGATTTCCTTTGCCTACAATGTGCTTACTGAAATACACAAAATATAAATTATACTATAGTGACTGTTTTTATTTATTTAGTTATTTCTCATACTTCATGCTTAGATTATGTCTATATATATATATATGGGGCAGATGGTGTTAGATCCTGAATGGAGAGCTTTACAAGTAAATTCTTTATTCAGGATTTAAATGATATTTACTACTAATTAAGGAGATATCAGCACATCAGCTAGTAATTATGAAGTATTATTTTATGTTATGTAATAATGTGTAGTCCATGTGTGCCATATAGTGAGAGTTACTGCTGCATAACTGAAATGAGAAGCAGAGAAAATTGTGTCAAAATAGTAAGAATTATGTAAGGGAATTGTTAAGTTATTTGTAATTCCTGTTGAAGCTGTCTAGTACATTACGAAATTCTGAGAAAAATTATAAGTAGTAATTCGGAATAATCGTGTATAATCTGTACGAATCGAGTGTAGCGATGGAGGCTATACCTAAGCGGAAAATGATGTCAGAACAGTTACCTGGAATAATGTAACCTAACAAATTAGGGGAACTGGACAATGAGACTTATTTGTGCCTATGGTCCCACAGAAGGTTCTACTAAGGTAGAAGTGGAGGAATTTTTTGAGGCTTTAGAAAAAGCAACTGACACAATGAAAAAGGAAAAGTTGGTCCTTGTTGGGGATCTAAATAGCAGAGTAGGAAATGATTGTGAGACATACAAAAATATTTTGGGAAAATTTGGAGAAAAGAGCAAAGCTAATAATAATGGCAAATATCTGTTGGATTTCTGCTCAGGACATGGACTGGTTATTACTAACACCATGTTCCAACATAAAAATGTGCACAAATTCACATGGAGAGAAGAGGCTAGGAATAAGAAAAGTCTCATTGACTATGTTATTGTTGATAGTGATGTTTTCTCCCTGGTGCAGGACACCAGAGTGTACAGAGGATTTGAAATTGGAAGTGATCACTATTTAGTCTTGAGCAGGATAAAATTGAATTTCATATTGAAAAGAATAACATGTAAGAAAGTTTTAAAGCGAATAAAAGTTGAGCAGCTCTCAGATGTGAACTGTAGACTAAAATACAGAAATATTATTGAAAAGAAAATGAAAGAGTTTGAGAACAGGAATCAAACCTTGGAGATTCAGTGGCAAACTCTGAAGGAAACATTGATTGATTCTGCCAGAGAGGCATGTGGTGAGGTTGTGTGCAAGGATAAAAAAATCAGAACTCCCTGGTGGACACAGGAAGTTAAAGAGGCAGTGAAGGAAAAGAAGAAAGCATATCAAAAGTTCCTGGCAAATAAGTCAGCTTTTACTCTTACAGAATACAGAGACAAATGTAAGAAAGCTAAACAGAGTGTAAAACTTGCTAAACAAAAGTCATGGGAGGACTTTGGCAAGAATATAGAAAATAAATATCAAGAAGGTGGCAAAATATTCTGGAGGTTGTTGAAGAAGCTTAGAAATGGAGGAAAGAGTGCTGTAAAAGGAATTACAGATGATAAAGGTGAAATGAAAACAGGAGAAAAAGATATCCTTGAAGTATGGAGTAATTACTTTGAAAAACTGCTAAATGAAACAAGCTGTGATGACAGCACAGTGATAAAAAACACTGACCAGGCATGCAGTCAGGAATACATATCCATACTTGAAGTAGAAAAAGCCATCAAAGGCTTGAAATGTGGAAAGGCAGCAGGAGTAGATGATATTCGACCAGAAATGCTGAAGTATGGTGGTATAAGAGTCTTACAGTGGCTGCACTGCATAGTTCAGAAAGCCTGGACAGAGGGACGAATTCCCGATGATTGGAGTAGAGCTCTCATAGTACCCATATATAAAAAGGGAAATAAAACTGAATGTGAGAATTACAGAGGTATTTCCCTACTGAGTGTTCCTGGCAAGATCTATGCAAGTATACTTGAGAAACGGTTGAGAAGAATTGTGGAAGAAAAGCTTGGTGAAGAACAAGCTGGATTCAGGCCAAATAGAGGCTGTCAGGATCAGATCTTCACTTTACGACAAATAGTCGAGAAAGCATGGGAATATAACACAGATCTGTATTTAAGTTTTGTCGATTTGGAAAAGGCATATGACAAGGTGCCAAGAGAGAAGCTATTCAATACACTGCAGTTATATGGTGTCAATGGGGCATTATATCAAGCGATACTTAGTCTTTATTTGAGTTGTGAGTCAGCAGTTAGAATTGAAGGAAGTAGAGGAAGATGGTTTAATGTTAAATCTGGTGTGAGACAAGGATGTACATTATCCCCTCTGTTATTCATTATCTATATGGATCACATTATGAAGGAATGTGGTATTAAACCTGATATCAAAATTGGAGATGTTAATGTCAGCTCTTTGCTTTATGCGGATGATGTTATACTTCTAAATAAATCCACTACAAGTCTGCAAGATTCTCTGACTAAATTGAATAGCTGTTGTAATAGATATGGTATGAAGGTCAGCAATAAAAAGACAAAGACAATGAAAATAGGCAGAATCATTGAAAATGTCAACTGTGTTGTGAATGGAGAACCTGTGGAACAAGTAAAACATTTCAGCTACTTAGGCACAATTTTTACTGAAGATGGTAAACTAAATATAGAAATAGACAACAGAATCAGCAAAGCTGGTATGGTGGGAAGTCAATTGAATAAATTCATATGGAATAAGAAAGAAATTAGTCGGAACACTAAATTAGCTGTATACAAGACAGTGTTCAAACCAATTTTAACTTATGGATCTGAGAGCTGGGTCAGAAGTAAAACACGTGACCAAAGACTAGAGACCGCAGATATGAGAGTCCTGAGAAAGATTAGAGGCGTGAACAGATGGCATCAATGGCAATATCATATTAAAAACGAGGATATTAGGAAAGAACTTGACATTGTCAGCATCCAGGAATGCGTTAGCAGAGCTAATCTCAGATGGTATGGTCACTTAAATAGAATGGGAGAGGAAAGATTAGCAAAACAAGTGTTCTCTGCCAGGTTGGCAGGAAAACGACCCAGAGGAAGACCAAGATATAGGTGGATTGATACGGTACAAAGTGCCTTAGACGATAGAAATATAAGATCTGATAATGTTGGAGTCTTGACAAGTAACAGACTGATTTGGAGGAAAATTGTAGATAGGAAGTTAGTAATGATGTAATTTTTTCATGTAGTACTGTCATATCCTGTACACCCCTTGAGGGTACATGGCAGGAATTTGATGATGATGATGATGATGATGATGAACAAATTAGGGAGAGTGTAGGATCACCCACGGGGCATGAACGATGGGGTTTGTGGATGAAAACCACATCGAATAGAGGGCACCCGAAAAGGGTGAATAAAAGATGAAGCGCGCCATTTTAGAAGGGCTTTTTCCTTGCGGTTCCTGGATTCGAGTTTTAGGAGGTTTGTCGGGGAGTTCGTGTGAGAGCAGTGGATCGACTACGGTGATGACGGATGGCAGGTTCTTTTCTTGAGAATGCTTGAAGATTTCCAAGCAGAGCTGATCGCAATATGACGGCCTATGCGGAATCGACCCTTAGCAAAATGACCCATCGGAGATAATTTCCTGCAGAGCGATAGACAGCACGCCACAGTCGGAAATGATAAAAAGAAAAGCGTAGTGCATTGCCAGGTGCAAGGACAGCCGAAGAATATACAGTAAGGTAACCCAGATCTACATGAGATGGCGGCATGAAATCTGAAAGGATCAGGTAATGTAAAGATTTTCATTCTATGTTAAATATCGCTTAGAAGAATAAGAAATTTGTGTGTACTTTAAAACTAAAGGACACTAGTAGAGAACTTTTAGGTGAGAATTGATTGAATTAATTAAGACCCTGCGGAACAAACAAGAATTGTTAATAGGCAGTATTTTGATTAAGAATGGCTAGGCTTGCTTAATGAATTTTAGAATTAAGATAGATATTGGTAGAGTATTAATGAAAGTGTTCAATGCATGTTCTGTGAATGACTTGTAAAAGGAATTATATCCTAGTAGTATTATGCTTACACTTAATCTTATCCTTTCGAAATTAAAGGATTTAGCATACTCAGATTCATTGTGATTTAGTACGAAAACCTTAACTTAGAGTAAATTTTGATCCATTAAATAATTGAATTTTCTTAACTGTAAATGTTTTTATGTTTTTCCAATAAACATGTTTTGTACTCTATACTTGATTACGAATTCAAGCCACCACTTATGAAATAGAATCTTTTGGCGGGAAGGAATTTAGATTATATTGCTTAAGTGAGATTCGAGTCACAACTGCTAACTGAATCTGCACAGCGCTACTGTGAGATAAATTATTGTGTGTATTCCTTTTGAATTTAGAATTATTTCCCTGAACAAGAATCTCCTCTGTTATAGGATGTTGGCTGGTGCAGCATAATATAAATTTTGCCAATATCCGAAGAGGAGATAAATCTGAATTAATATTTAAGAACACGACAGTAGATTAGAAGGAGGGCTATTTGAAGGTGGAACAAGAGATAATATAGGGTAAACAGATAACAATATACATATAACAATGATGCAGGTGAGCATGCGATTAGTGTTGTTCGTTTGTTCAGCTATTGAGACTGTGTCGCTGCTGCTCACCAAATTACCAGATACGCATTGTGATGTAGCCCTCGGATAAATCTTTTTTTTTTTTTAATCCGGCCCTCGGATTACCTAAGGTTGGCCAGCCCTGGCCCTAATCAAAGGCATCACCAGTTCCTCTGTACATTCTCTTAAAATGTGAGCCGATATCCCATCCAATTCCACAGGTATATTTGCATTCAGATTCTACAATATCCTTAGTATGTCCAATTGATCAACTTTTGTTGTAACATTAGTCCCTGTTAAATCTCCCATAACAATATCTTCATTTGGATGTATATCCTTGTAAAGTGGTCACTCTGTAGCTCAACAATTTTATCTACCTCTGTCACCTCTCTACCACCTGCACTCATTAAGGATCTACTTTCATAGTCATTCTTCCTCCTACTTGCCACATAACAAAGAAAAAAAAACTCTTTGGGATTTCCTTTGCCTACAATGTGCTCACTGAAATATGCAAAATATAAATTATACTATAGTGACTGTTTTTATTTATTTACTTATTTTTCATACCTCATGATTAGATTATGACTATATATATATATATATATATATATATATATATGGGGAAGAAGGGTAAATGGTGCTTAAGGGTCAAAGCTGTATAACTGAGAGGGGACCTCCACATAGCCTTTAAAGGAATGTGGAGAACTGACCAGGCTGCTGACCTAATGTCCAATCCTCACCTTCTCGTGGTGCACCCTGTTGGGTATCTACTTGGATTCTGAACGAACAAGTATGGGCTGGCAATTTGGGATTTAGCCGACCAAATTGTATTCTTATTGGTTAAACCAAAATAAAAAATGATGGTACAACATGACAAAATTTCATGCCGGCTGGGGCATCGCCCGGTTAAACAAGGCCCAGTGCTGTTTTCGCCAGGGAACCAGGGCGAACAGCGAAAAGTCAACTACTGGAACAAATCTGAAAACAAACCCCAACTCAACATCACCAGAGTTAAAGATTGGTACTATCAACGTAAGAATCCTGAATGGCAAAGAAATGGAGCTAGCTGAGGAATTAGATAAGTACCAGATCGACATAATAGGGGTGACTGAAACAAAAAAGACCAAAACTAGTGAGATCTTTCTGAGCAATAAATACAAAATGTTATATTCAAGCAATGACAATCAAGGAAAAGAAGGAGTAGCCATAGTATTCAACACAAAATACGAGGCTAATCTTCTTGAATGGCAAGCAGTCTCAAGTAGAGTGATGTGGGCTAATATCAGAATGGGGAATTGGACAATGAGACTTATTTGTGCCTATGGTCCCACAGAAGGTTCTACTAAGGTAGAAGTGGAGGAATTTTTTGAGGCTTTAGAAAAAGCAACTGACACAATGAAAAATAAAAACTTGGTCCTTGTTGTGGATCTAAATAGCAGAGTAGGAAATGATTGCAAGACATACAAAAATATTTTGGGAAAATTTGGAGAAAAGAGCAAAGCTAATAATAATGGCAAATATCTGTTGGATTTCTGCTCAGGACATGGACTGGTTATTACTAACACCATGTTCCAACATAAAAATGTGCACAAATTCACATGGAGAGAAAAGGCTAGAAATAAGAAAAGTCTCATTGCCTATGTTATTGTTGATAGTGAGGTTTTCTCCCTGGTGCAGGACACCAGAGTGTACAGAGGATTTAAAATTGGAAGTGATCACTATTTAGTCTTGAGCAAGATAAAACTGAATTTTATACCATATCTATTACAACAGCTATTCAATTTAGTCAGAGAATCTTGCAGACTTGTAGTGGATTTATTTAGAAGTATAACGTCATATGCATAAACAAAGAGCTGACATTAACTTCTCCAATTTTGATATCATGTTTAATACCACTTCCCTTCATAATGTGATCCATATAGATAATGAATAACAGAGGGGATAATGTACATCCTTGTCTCACACCAGATTTAACATTAAACCATCTTCCTGTACTTCCTTCAATTCTAACTGCTGACTTACAGCTCAAATAAAGACTAAGTATTGCTTGATATAATGCCCCATTGACACCATATAACTGCAGTGTATTGAATAGCTTCTCTCTTGGCACCTTGTCATATGCCTTTTCCAAATCGACAAAACTTAAATACAGATCTTTATTATATTCCCATGCTTTCTCGACTATTTGTCGTAAAGTGAAGATTTGATCCTGACAGCCTCTATTTGGCCTGAATCCAGCTTGTTCTTCACCAAGCTTTTCTTCCACAATTCTTCTCAACCGTTTCTCAAGTATACTTGCATAGATCTTGCCAGAAACACTCAGTAGGGAAATACCTCTGTAATTCTCACATGCAGTTTTATTTCCCTTTTTATATATGGGTACTATGAGAGCTCTACTCCAATCATCGGGAATTCGTCCCTCTGTTCAGGCTTTCTGAACTATGCAGTGCAGCCACTGTAAGACTCTTATACAACCATACTTCAGCATTTCTGGTCAAATATCATCTACTTCTGCTGCCTTTCCACATTTCAAGCCTTTGATGGCTTTTTCTGCTTCAAGTATGGATATGTATTCCTGACTGCATGCCTGGTCAGTGTTTTTTACCACTGCTTGTTTCATTTAGCAGTTTTTCAAATTAATTACTCCATTCTTCAAGGATATCTTTTTCTCCCGTTTTCATGTCACCTTTATCATCTCTATCTCCTTTTACAGCACTCTTTCCTCCATTCCTAAGCTTCTTCAACAACCTCCAAAATATTTTGCCACCTTCTTGATATTTATTTTCTATATTCTTGCCAAAGTCCTCCCATGACTTTTGTTTAGCTAATTTTACAAAGTGTTTAGCTTTCTTGCATTTGTCTCTATATTCTCTAAGAGCACAAGCTGACTTATTTGACGGGAACTTTTGATATGCTTTCTTCTTTTCCTTCACTGCCTCTTTAACTCCTGTGTCCACCAGGGAGTTCTGATTTTTTTATCTTTACAGACAACCTCACCACATGCCTCTCTGGCAGAATCAATCAATGTTTTCTTCAGAGTTTGCCACTGAATCTCCAAGGTTTGATTCCTGTTCTCAAACTCTTCATTTTTCCTTCAATAATCTTTGTGTATTTTAGTCTACAGTTCACATCTGAGAGCTGCTCAACTTTTATTCGCTTTAAAACTTTCTTACATGTCATTCTTTTCGATATAAAATTCAGTTTTATCTTGCTCAAGACTAAATAGTGATCACTTCCAATTTTAAATCCTCTGTACACTCTGGTGTCCTGCACCAGGGAGAAAACCTCACTATCAACAATAACATAGGCAATGAGACTTTTCTTATTTCTAGCCTTTTCTCTCCATGTGAATTTGTGCACATTTTTATGTTGGAACATGGTGTTAGTAATAACCAGTCCATGTCCTTGATCTTGACCTTTCTTAGCATCAGAATGAAAATTATATTACTGGAACCCTTCTTCCCCATCATCATCATCAAATTCCTGCCATATAACCTCAAGAGGTGTACAGGATATGATAGTACTACATGAAAAATTCACATCATTACTAACTTCCTATCTACGATTTTCCTCCGGATCAGTCTGTTACTTGTCAAGACTCCAATATAATTAGACCTTATATTTCTGTTATCTAAGGCACTTTGTACCGTATCAAACGACCTACATCTTGGTCTTCCTCTGGGTCGTTTTCATGTCAACCTGGCAGAGAACACTTGTTTTGCCAATCTTTCCACGTCCATTCTGTTTAAATGACCATACCACCTGAGATTAGCTCTGCTAACACATTCCTAGATGCTGACAATGTCAAGTTCTTTCCTAATATCCTCGTTTTTAATATGATATTGCCATTGATGCGATCTGTTCATGCCTCTAATTTTTTGCAGGATTTTCATATCTGTGGTCTCTAGTCTTTGGTCAAGTGTTTTACTTCTGACCCAGCTCTCAGATCCATAAGTTAAAACTGGTTTGAACACTGTCTTGTATATAGCTAATTTAGTATTCCAACTAATTTCTCCCTCTTATTCCATATAAATTTATTCAATTGACTTCCAACTATACCAGCTTTATTGATTTTGTTGTCTATTTCCATATTTAATTTACCATCTTCACTAAAAATCGAGTCTAAGTAGGTGAAATGTTTTATTTGTTCCACAGGTTCTCTGTTCACAATGAAGTTGATATTTTCAACGATTCTGCCTATTTTCATTGTCTTTGTCTTTTTATTGCTGACTTTCATACCATATCTATTACAACAATTTTCAATTTAGTCAAGGGATCTTGCAGACTCGTAGCGAATTTATTTAGAAGTATAACATCGTCCGCATAAAGCAAAGAGCTGACATTAACATCTCCAATTTTGATATCATGTTTAATACCACTTTCCTTCATAATGTGATCCATATAGATAATGAATAACAGAGGAGATAATGTACATCCTTGTCTCACACCAGATTAAACATTAAACCATCTTGCTGCACTTCCATCAATTCTAACTGCTGACTTATAACTCAAATAAAGACTAAGTATTGTTGATAAAATGCCCCATTGACACTTGATACCATATAACTGTAGCGTATTGAATAGCTTCTCTCTTAGCACCTTATCATATGCCTTTTCCAGATCTACAAAACTCAAATAGAGATCTTAATATTCCCATGATTTCTCCACTATTTGTCGTAAAGTGAAGATCTGATACTGACAGCCTCTATTTGGCCAGAATCCACCTTGTTTTTCACCAAGCTTCCCTTCCACAATCCTTCTGAACCGTTTCACAAGTATACTTGCATATATCTTACCAAAAACACTCAGTAGGGAAATACCTCTGTAATTCTCACATTTAGTTTTATTTCCCTTTTTATATATGGGTACTATGACAGCACTACTCCAATCATTGGGAATTCGTCCCTCTGTCCAGACTTTCTGAACTATGCAGTGCAGCCACTGTAAGACTCTTATACAACCATACTTCAGCATTTCTGGTCGAATATCATCTACTCCTGCTGTCTATCCACATTTTAGGCCTTTGATGGCTTTTTCTACTTCAAGTATGGATGTGTATTCCTGACTGTATGCCTGTTGAGTGTTTTTTACCACTATGCTATCATTGCTCGTTTTATTTAGCAATTTTTCGAAGTAATTACTCCATACTTCAACGATATCTTTTTCTCCCATTTTCATGTCACCTTTATCATATCTAACTTCTTTTACAGTGCTCTTTTCTCCCTTTCTAAGCTTCTTCAACAACCTCCAAAATATTTTGCCACCTTCTTGATATTTATTTTCTATGTTCTTGCCAAAGTCCTCAATGACTTTTGTTTAGCTAGTTTTACACAGTGGTTAGCTTTCTTACATTTGTCTCTGTATTCTCTAAGAGTGCAAGCCGACTTATTTGCCAGGAACTTTTGATATGCTTTTTTCTTTTCCTTCACTGCCTCTTTAACTTCCTGTGTCCACCATGGAGTTCTGATTGTTCTATCCTTGCAGACAACCTCCCCACATGCCTCTCTGGCTGAATCAATCAAGGTTTTCTTCAAGGCTTGCCACTGAATCTCTAAAGTTTGGTTCCTGTTCTCAAACTCTCATTTTTTCTTCAATAATCTTTGTGTATTTTAGTCTACAGTTCACATCTGAGAGCTGTTCAACTTTAATTCGCTTTAAAACTTTCTTACATGTTATTCTTTTCAATATGAATTTCAATTTTATCTTGCTCAAGACTAAATAGGGATCACTTCCAATTTCAAATCCTCTGTACACTCTGGTGTGCTGCACAAGGGAGAAAACATCACTATCAACAATAACATAGTCAATGAGACTTTTCTTATTTCTTGCCTCTTCTCTCCATGTGAATTTGTGCACATTTTTATGTTGGAACATGGTGTTAGTTATAACCAGTCCATGTCCCGAGTAGAAATCCAACAAATATTTTCCATTATTATTAGCTTTGCTCTTTTCTCCAAATTTTCCCAATATATTTTGGTATGTCTGACAATCATTTCCTACTCTGCTATTTAGATCCCCAACAAGGACCAACTTTTCCTTTTTCATTGTGTCAGATGCTGTCTCTAAATCCTCAAAAAATTCCTCCATTTCTACCTTAGTAGAACCTTCTGTGGGACCATAGGCACAAATAAGTCTCATTGTCCAGTTCCCCATTCTGATATTTGCCCACATCACTCTACTGAGACTGCCTGCCATTCAAGAAGATTAGCCTCGTATTTAGTGTTGAATACAATGGCTACTCCTTGTTTTCCTTGATTGTCATTGCCTAAATATAACATTTTGTATTTATTGCTCAGAAAGATCTCACCAGTTTTTGTCTTTTATGTTTCTGTCACCCCTATTATGTCGATCTAGTACTTATCAAATTTCTCAGCTAGCTCCATTTCTTTGCCATTCCGGCTTCTTATGTTGATAGGTGGAAGAAATAAGAGATCTAGAGGGTGATAGTGGATAAGGATCTGAAATTTAGGAGACACATAGTCAAAATTGTGAAGACAACACAAAGGCTTCTGGGAATGATGCGGAAGACATTGACATTTAGAAGTAGGGGGATTTTTGTTCCGTTGTATAAGGCTTTGATTAGGCCACACATGGACTATTGTGCCCAGATTTCGTCACCTGGTTTTCAGAAGGATGAAGAGATGTTGCAAAGGGTCCAAAGGCGACTGACTAAGGTAGTTTCTGACCTCTGGAATGTCGAATATGAGGAAAGATTGAGGAGATGCAATTTGCAGAGTCTGGTGGACAGGAGGAAGAGGGGAGATATGATAGAGAACCTAGAAATTGGTAAGGGGTTGTTATAGGATCAATGCTGGAGAAGTTCTACAGAAAATAGTGGGAGATCAGGGGAGAACCAGAGGTCATCCCTGGAAACTGTATAAAGAAGGTGTGAGTTGGGGCGTGAGAAGCAGGTTTTTTTCATGCAGAGTTGTAAATGATTGGAATGCCTTGCCTGAGAGTGTGGTGTCTGGAGGGACTTCGGGTGTGTTCAAAGCACGGTATGATGAACTGTGTTTGTGATAAAAGGACCTCCCAGATGAGTCTTTGACTCCATGAGGTCTTGGGAAATAATAATAATAATAATAAAATATGAGAAATGGATTTGGTTGAAGTTTATTTATAAAATTACTTGAACTGTCTTAATGATATAGAAAATCTCAAATGCAATTCTGATTTCAAGTTTTTGTTTTTTTTATATATATATATATATATATATATATATATATATATATGTGTGTGTGTGTGTGTGTGTGTGTGTGTGTGTGTGTGAATCTTTACTTGCTTTTGAAAATGTTCTTCACATAAATCAGTTGTCTCCTACATCTGATGACTGCATCATAAACAGCTGTAACTAAGTATTTTCTGTAATTTGTAATTCAACAAATTTCAAATGGATTGTTAAGACCATATATCATCATCATCAAATTCCTGTCATGTACCCTCCAGGGGTGTACAGGATACGATAGCACTACATGAAAACTTTACATTATCACTAAATTCCTATCTACAATTTTCCTCCAAATCAGTCTGTTACTAGTCAAGACTCCAACATTACCAGATTTTATATTTCTATCGTTTAAGGCACTGTGTACTGTATCAATCCACCTATATCTTGGTCTTCCTCTGGGTCGTTTTCCTGCCAACTTGGCAGAGAACACTTGCTAATCGTTCCTCGCCCATTCTGTTTATTATGTTTAATAATGTGACCACACCACCTGAGATGAGCTCTACTAACGAATTCCTGGATGCTGACAATGTCAAGTTCTTTGATATTGTTGTTTTTAATATAATATTGCCATTGATGCCATCTGTTCATGTCTCTAATCTTTCTCAGGACTCTCATATCTGCAGTCTCTAGTCTTTGGTCAAGTGTTTTACTTCTGACCCAGCTCTCAGATCCATAAGTTAAAACTGGTTTGAACACTGTCTTGTATACTGCTAATTTAGTATTCCGACTAATTTCTCTCGTATTCCATATGAATTTATTCAATTGACTTCCTACCATACCAGCTTTCTTGATTCTGTTGTCTATTTCCATATTCAATTTACCATCTTCAGTAAAAATTGTGCCTAAGTAGCTGAAATGTTTTACTTGTTCCACAGGTTCTCCATTCACAACACAGTTGACATTTTCAATGATTCTGCCTATTTTCATTGTCTTTGTCTTTTTATTGCTGACCTTCATACCATATCTATTACAACAGCTATTCAATTTAGTCAGAGAATCTTGCAGACTTGTAGCGGATTTATTTAGAAGTATAACATCATCCGCATAAAGCAAAGAGCTGACATTAACATCTCCAATTTTGATATCAGGTTTAATACCACATTCCTTCATAATGTGATCCATATAGATAATGAATAACAGAGGGGATAATGTACATCCTTGTCTCACACCAGATTTAACATTAAACCATCTTCCTGTACTTCCTTCAATTCTAACTGCTGACTTACAACTCAAATAAAGACTAAGTATTGCTTGATATAATGCCCCACTGACACCATATAATTGTAGCGTATTGAATAGCTTCTCTCTTGGCACCTTGTCATATGCCTTTTCCAAATCGACAAAACTTAAATTCAGATCTTTGTTATATTCACATGATTTCTTCACTATTTGTCGTAAAGTGAAGATTTGATCCTGACAGCCTCTATTTGACCTGAATCCAGCTTGTTCTTCAGCAAGCTTCTATTCCACAATTCTTCTCAACCGTTTCTCAAGTATACTTGCATATATCTTACCAGGAATACTCAATAGGGATATACCTCTGTAATTCACACATTCAGTTTTATTTCCTTTTTTATATATAGGTACTATGAGAGCTCTACTCCAATCATTGGGAATTCATCCCTCTGTCCAGGCATTCTGGACAGAGGGATGAATTCAGAGATTCTGAACTATGCAGTGCAGCCACTGCATGACTTTTATACCACCATACTTCAGCATTTCTGGTCGAATATCATCTACTCCTGCTGCCTTTCCACATTTCAAGCCTTTGATGGCTTTTTCTACTTCAAGTATGGATATGTATTCCTGACTGCATGCCTGATCAGTGTTTTTTTTTTTATCGCTGTGCTGTCATCACTGCTTGTTTCATTTAGCAAATTTTCAAAGTAATTACCCCATTCTTCAAGGATATCTTTTTCTCCCGTTTTCATTTCACCTTTATCATCTCTAACTCCTTTATAGCACTCTTTCCTCCATTCTAAGCTTCTTCAACAACCTCCAGAATATCTTGCCACCTTCTTGATATTTATTTTCTATGTTCTTGCCAAAGTCCTCCCATGACTTTTGTTGAGCTAGTTTTACACACTGTTTAGCTTTCTTACATTTGTCTCTATATTCTCTAAGAGCACAAGCTGACTTATTTGCCAGGAACTTTTGATATGCTTTATTCTTTTCCTTCACTGCCTCTTTAACTTCCTTTGTCCACCATGGAGTTCTAATTTTTCTATCCTTGCAGACAACTTCACCACATGCATATGTAATCCCAAGGGATGTTCAGGTTACAAGCACTACATGATTAAGTTTACATTATTATTAATCTCCTATCAATAATTTTCCTCCAAATCAATCTATTACCTGTGAGCACTCCAATATTGTCATACCTAACATTCCACGCTTCTAAGGCGCTTCTGACTGAATCAATCCACCTGGACCTTGATCATCCTCTGGGTCTCTTTCCTGCAATGAAACACCAATTTTGCTGACTTTTCTTCACCCATTCTATTTATGTGGCCATACCACCTTAGATAGGCTCTGCTGACACATTCTCGAATGCTAACAATGTCAAGTTCCTTTCTAATAATCTTCATTTTTAATATGATTCTGGCATTGATGCTATCGGTTCACTCTCCTAATTTTTCATAAAACCCTGATATCTCTGGTCTCTAGTCTTTGATCAAGTGCTTTATTTCTAACCCAACTCTCAGATCCATAACTTAAAACTGGTTTGAACACTGTCTTGTATACTGTTAGTTTGGTGGTTTGGCTAATTTCTCTGTTATTCTATATAAATTTATTCAGCTGGCTACCAACTATACCAGCTTTGCTTATTCTGTTGTCTATTTCCAGATTTAATCTGCCATCTTCACTAAAAACCAGGCCTAAATAACTGAAATGTTTTACTTGTTCTATAGGATCTCCATTCAGAATGAAGTTTATTTATGTTTGAGTTTATTATTTATTTACAGAAATTATGTATATTAACTTACTATGTAAAAAAAAAAAAAGTATACACTGTTCATAACAATCATTACTGAATAAAATAAAATTCTTTTTAGAAAAAAAAAAGGAAATATAAATAAAAAGCAGAAATAAATACATGTAACCAGCTCAACAATTTGTACAAGGTGATTTGTTCACTTAGCGCTCCATCAATGTACACATATTCATGGTATGTCTAGATGAATCATTTGAGAGATATTATTAGTTCAATGGATAAGCCCTCTCTGTAGCCATTTACTAAGCTACCAATGTATACAGGTACTGTTGATTACTGGGTAGTTATTTATATTTCACAAATGAATCAGTTTCCCTCTTCATAATTTTTTTTAACTATGCCTATCTAGAGATTATAGAATCACATGTAATTCACTCAACTCCAGCAACTTATTCGACACAAATATAATATTCAGCACAACTACTAGTAATTCATCTGACTGTAGTGAAAGTATTGCTATTCACACTTTTTTTTTTATACATTTCCCAGTCATTCTCAGAGATGACTCATGTCTCGTTAATGTTGGATAGCATATTTACACCTTTTAGTAATTTAAATATACCAACCAAATATAGGATTCTCCTTAATTAGCAGTTTCCAATACATACTGAAACAAACACCCCTCCCCCAAGCAGTTTTGATTTCAATCGAAGAATCAGTCACGATATGTGTTGTGTCTGCTGATATGCAAACATGAGGAATGAGAAAACATTTTGCGTCTTGCTGCAAGGTCAAGGACAATCCAAAAAGTTTTTTCATCCTGATCTGATATGAGTGCATTAATGTTGATACCATACAAGAGGTTAAAAGAACCTATATCACATAAGTGCTGTGTGTGTGTGTGTGTGTGTGTGTGTGTGAGAGAGAGAGAGAGAGAGAGAGAGAGAGAGATGATTGGGAGAGGAAGTCTACTGACATTTTTCTTGTAGCGTTGGAGTTTACAGTTGATTGGGAAAAGTTCATGAGGAAGGCTGTTCCAGTGGACAGAGGTATATAAAATAAAGATGCCAAAAGTTATATTTTCATAGGGTCTCTAGTAAGTTTTGAATCTTTTAAGTTTCATTTGCATTGGGCTATAAAATGCAAATGTATTTATAAATACATTTGCATTTTATAGCCCAATAATATTGCTCATATTAATATTTTAAATAAGTCAAATTGAAGCCTTTTACTCTATGCCCTGTGCTATAAACATTTTAAATTAATAAACACTTTAGGATGGTTAAAATTTTTAAACAGCTTGAAATGCTACTACCTGAAAACAAAACACTCTCTCTTCTTTTGTTTTAGAAACTGGTGGAAGTTGTAAAAAATCACCACAAATAATAAGCTGTATTCCTCCAAAAGGTTTATCATTACTTCGCACAACTTGAGCTACCTTCTCTAACTTCTGAAAAAATTCTCCATCTACCATGGAAATTTCATCAACAATCAGATGTTTACATTTCTTCCAATGCTGAACTATGCCTTTGCGTAGAGCTTGCCGAATACACTGTTGCAATGGAGCATTGCCTGTTCCAATTCCTAAAACAAAATTTCCAAATTAAATCCTAAAAGTAAAGTTGAGTATAATATTTTTTACAAAACAACTAAGCTTTTGTACTGTTCAGAAAACCTGGAATAAAGGACATAAGATTGATGCTCACAATGCAACATGAAAAATTATCTTGAATGAATCCCACATGTCAATGACAAAAATTTACAAGGCAGTCCATCAAATAAAGAGTCTGTCATACCACATTATTTTTTGTCAATGCATGCAATACTGTACAGACTTCATGAACAGGAGGAGTCCAGTTCATTTGAGCTTAATAAGGTAATTGCTAATATATCATTCTAGAGAATCCACTATTATATTCCTTCACAGTTAAAATATGGTTTCCTTTCTAAACTTTTAAAACTTTCTAAAACTGTTACATTGGTCTTAAATCAAACATGCAAAATGAAATAACTACAGAAATTGTGAGTGATTTTTCACAGAATGATGTACTGTACCATTCAGTATATTCAGTATATATGCCCATTAAATAATGGGATTGATTTTTTTTACAGGACAGCCTTTTGAATAAAAGTAAAAAACATGTTTATAGTTTTGACCACGGTGTGTTGTAATCACAGGGGCAACTTTTGAGTCAGGTGATGCAGCAGTTTTCATCTGGCAACCGTTGAAGTAAGAGTGAAGGGTGTCAGAAGTTGTATCAATGAGCAAAACTATGATAAAATTTTACTGTTAATTATGAAAAATTGCTACAGAAGTGTATCAGGATCTAAAAACAGTTCATGGTGATGATAGTCTGACAGTGTACTGGTGTTCTGTTGGTTTTCGATTTCAATCTGCTGGTTTAAAGAGGAGGATGGAGTCCCAGGAGAATGAACCACTCTGTGGACAGCCAGTTTCTGCCCAGACAAATAAATATATTATTATTCAGGCCTCCATGGAGTCAAGAGACTCATCGTGGGAGGTCCTTCTTAAGAAACACAAAGTCTATCATACCACTCTTTGAAATTGATTGACCGTTGTTGCTCTCACCACTCTCTCAAGCAATACATTCCATGGTTTGACCACCCTCCATGCAAAGAAACCACTCTTCACCCTCTTGCTCACAGCTTCCTTTGGTAACTTCCAGGGATGGCCCCTTGTCATTGCTTCTTCCTACTGCTCCGCCAAGCGAAAGAATTCCCCAATGTCCACCCTGTAACTGCCTCTCAACAGTTTAAAAGTCTTGATCATATCACCTCTCCTCCTCCTCCTCCTATCCACCAAACTCTGCAGTCCACATTCCCTCAGCCGATCTTCATTACAAACATTGTACACTCCTGTAGCCATCTTTGTTATCCACCTTTGTGCCCTATACACAGTTAATTTATTCCCTTCAAATCCTGGGGGACCAAAATAGTCTAAGTGTGGTTTAATCAGGGTCTTATACAACGGAATGATAACTCTTATCTCTGCAGGTCAACTTCCTTCTCAGTATTGCAGCAATCCTCTGGGTTACCTTCAACACCTTTGTAATATGCTCCCTGAATTTCAGTTTTCTATATCAATCATCACCCACAGATCTCTTGTCTCCCCTAATTCCTCCAGTACAGCTCCTCCAATCGACTATGTATCCACCCATCGATGCATCCCAAACTTCAAGACTTTAGATTTTGCTGCATTAAACCGACATCCCCATTCATTTACCCATCTGTCTAGTTTATTCAAATCTGCTTGCAGGGCTGCCACATTTGCACTATTACTGATAACCCTTCCCAACTTCACATCATCCGAAAACAACTGAGAATTGCAATCCATTGACAATATCATTAACATAAAGATTGAACAATACAGGTCCCAGTACTGAGCCCTGTGGAACCTTATGACTACTTGATATTGCTCCACCACACACACAACTCTCTGATACCTATCAGACAGCCAATCCTGAATCCAGTTGACTAACCCGGCATTTAAACCCATGTGCTGCAACTTAAATATCAGCTTATCATGTTGCACCTTGTCATATGCCTTTGCAAAATCCAAAAAAATGGCAGTATATGCCATGCCTTTCCCTCATCAACTGCTCTTGTCACTTCATTATAAAAGTAATATCAATCATATTACTAAAGCAAGAGTGCCCCTTAACAAATCCATGTTGATTCTCACAGATAACGTTACCCTCATCTGCCAAACGCTGTATATATCAATCATCACCCCCAGATCTCTTGTCTGCCCTACTTCCTCCAGTACAAATTTCACCAAGACCTTAACAACTACTGATGACACACAAACTGGCCTATAATTAGACACTTCCAGTCTGCTACCACCCTTATGCAATGGCACTATCTCACCCTCCTTCCATTCCTTGGGTACCTTTCCTGCAGCCATACCTTTATTGAAGAGTCGGTTCAACAGAGCTGTCAGATCATTATTTGGAACACACTCCCCTCTTCCACCTCTAAACCTGTGCTATCCCTCTAGTATTAAAACCTTCTCCAGGATGAAATACTCCAATAAAGTGCTCATTGAACAACTCCACTATGTCCTCTGCATCAGTCACTCTATTCCCATTTTTATCCTGCAATGTCATTCTTCCACAATCATTTCTCCTCCTACTGGCTACATAGCTAAAAAATTCCCTAGGATTTTCTTTGGATTTCAGTGACAATCTCTTTCATATTCCAGTTTTGCCTGTCTCACCATACTAGTCACTCTCCTGGCCTGCATCTTATATTCTTCGTACACCTGCTCTCTACTCCTCTCCTTATATCTCTTTCAACTGCAGTTCCTGTTTGTCATCCACTTTACACCAAATTGTGTCCGCTTCTTCACTCGTGGAATACAGCTTACTATTGCTGCTGACTAATATTCCTTCACAATTTCCCATGCACTAATGATAACCTTGCCTTCCAATTCTGCCCTCTATGGAACTGCCCCAAGTTGATATCTAAGACTATTATAATCACCTGCCTTATAATTCCACATACATTCCCTTTTCTTTGATATTCCTGCATGTCTATTTATCTTCCAAGTCAAAATCACATGATCACTGTCTCCAATTGGTGGGAGTGATGTCATCTCAGTTATTATCAGGTCTTCTGATGCTATGACCAAATCTAAGACTCTTGAACCTCTTGTTCCTTCTATTACATGTTGCCTAAAACATTTGTCCCTCAAGAATTCTAGAAATTCCACTCCCTTATTATTAAATGCATTTTCCTCTTCCCAGTTTATACTGCTGCAGTTAAAATCTCCAATAACAATCGTTTTTCTTGCACTTGCCAAGCTCAACTGCCTACACATCTCCTGCTCCTTGGTTTGTAGCAACACCCTACTAAATATCCTGTCTTGGCCACTTCTATCTCACACCATACGCTTTCAAAACCATTAGTGTCACTGCCTTCGAAAGCCTCCACTCTTAGAGGACATAAGTCATCACTTATCATAAGCAGTACTCCATCACCGAGTACTCCACCACCACGTTTTCCTTTCCTATGCTGCCGAAAAATGCTGTACCCTGCTACTTCAATTCCTGTTATTATATCATCTTCCGTCAGCCATGTCTCTGAGATCCCAATAATCTTTGGCCAGGCTGATGCTATCAGTGCCACCAATTCATCTCCTTCATATCGGATACTTCTGGAATTAGTATAAAGCATAAAATGTCACTTCTATACCTATCATTATCCCCTCTAGACCTCCACAGGACTCAGTATTACCTGATGTCATCCATTTTCTCCCAAGCACCCATTCCCATAAGAATTCCCACCCTGGAAATTTTTGTTTCCCTTCATTGACACACTGACTCATTCAGTAAACAGCAATCTCTCCAGATGCCTTCGTCCTTCCTCATTCAAATGCAAGCGGTCTCTCGCATACAGTTCTCTTCTGTCCTCAAATGCCCTCCAAGCATCCACATATTCTAATCCTCTCTTCTGACACATTCTGGCTATTATGCTATTCACTATTACTGCTCTTCTGCTCAGCTTGTCACTATCATACCTGAGCAACACACACACACACACACACACACACACAAAATCTTTCCTCTGTGTTTTCTTTTGTACAACCCCATGCAAGAATCTCAGATCTCCTGCCACCCGATTTACATTGCCTCTCAAGTCATTAGTGTCCACCATCACAATCAATTCATCCATCCTTTCACCCCCCCTTAATTGCCATAGCCACACTTTCTATCATCCCTCCAGGCAAACACTCCTCTGGCATCCTATCTTGCACACCATGGATCATCGAGTCTCCATACATAACACCTCTTACCACACTGTTCCTTGATTGCTCACCTGCATCCCTCACTATCTCTCTCTCTCTGTGTGTTCCCCTACTTACCTGCTCTCCTGGCATCACTCTATCCCTTGTTCCAGCACTTCCTCGCATTCTTCTCATTTCCTCTCTCTGACTGTTTCCATTCTCCCCTCTTCTATCATTCCCATAAATCTTTCTTACTCCCTCTCTTCTACTGCTCGTATTCTCTACTCTTCTATTATTCCCATAGCTCTCTCATTCCCTCTCTCCTACTGTTTCTATTCTCTCCTCTTCTAGCATTCCCATATATCTCTCTCTCCCTCTTCTACTACTCTTATTCTCTACTCTTCTATCATTCTCATACCTCTCTCTCATTCCCTCTCTCCTACTGCTTCTATTCTCTCCTCTATCAATGCCATAACTCTCTCTCACTCCTACTCTGATTCGCCTTGCATGCAACTCTTCTATTTGCTTAATCTCATCTTTCATACTAACCCCCTTTTTCTCCCTGAGACATTCCACCTCCTCTTTCAGCTCATCTATCTCTCTCTCTCTGCAAGTTAGTACTCTCATTCGCATTCATTCTCCCAATCAAGACCATCTCCAAAAACTTCACAATCATTCAAGCCTCTTCTGACTCTTATTTTTTCATTCATATTTTGCTCATCATTCTCTCCTATCACACTACTCGTCTCCCAACATTCATTTCCCATCCCTGACACAACTAGGTCGGTTATCAAAATATCTTAATTCATTAAATTCCTCCCATTACCTACATTTTGCACATGTACGCCCTCCCCATCTCACCCACCACATATTCAACTCCCAGGATGCATACATACTGAAAGCACTGCATGCCACAAAATCCTTTATTGTATTATGCAAAATAGAGTCCTTAAATGGTGGAGGACTTGGTCACATGCCATTTATAATTGGAGCTGTGGTCACCATCATTCGCTTACTGCCGAGGAACTACTAAATTAAATGCTAAATATATAGAAATGCTATATAAGCACTACACACACACACACACACACACACACACACACACACACACACACACACACACACACACACACACACACACACACACACACACACACGAACGTTGAATATATATATAAATATAAATGCTATATTTAACTATACTGAATGGCGAAAACTTATCTTTTCTTCCACTGCAGGTACATCCGACTCTGACCTTCTCAGTAACCCAAAAATAACACAATATATAACAACGAAACTCCAAAAGAAGCACCACTAAAGAACACTGGTGTTACTGAGGAAAAAATGTACCACAATTCACGAAGAATTCACACTATACACCATTTAACACTTTCATATGGTGAAAGCTATGGAAATTGTTGCCCACAACAGGTGAGTAATAGCCAAGCTAATTGCTGTACAGCTTGGTGTTAGTAAGAGAACAGAACAAAACAAACACAGAGGAAGATATGTTTGAAGTTTGTGCAGCACACGTTGACGTAAACAGAGAGAGAGAGAGCACCAGATTGCATGTTGTCAAAATTTCATCCATACAGTTGATCAAGATCGTGATGTGTTGCAAAGAATTGTCACCAGTGATGAAAGTTGGTGTTTTCAGTTTGATCCAGAAAAGAAATGCCAGAGCATGGAATGGGGTGGAAATTCTTCTCCCCAACAGAAGAACATTAAGTTGCAAATCATGTGTCAAGACAATGGTCAAAAATTGTTTTCTTTGACACTGCTGGAATTATTCAATATGAATTTGTTCCTGAGGGCACCAAAGTGAATGGTCAGTATTATTTAAGAATAATGCAATGTCTGTAAATAAACCTGCATGCGTTGCATCAGGAAAGAACTGTTTCATAATAACAATTGGTTTCTGTAGCACAACAAAGTGCCTGTGCACTACATGTGAAGCAGATTCTGGTTTTGAAGTTGATGTGTGTGATCGAACGTCCCCCCCCATTCACCAGACTTTTTCCTCTTCCTAAAGAAGAAATATGCCTTAAAAGGAGAGCACTTCAATGATATTGAAGACATTCAATGTAGTGTGACCAAGACACTGAAGAAGGTTCCCATTCAAGACTTCCACCATGCCTTCAAGCACCTGTATGACAGATGGAAAAGTTGTGTGGAGTTGGAGATTATTTTGAATCTGTGTAATTGACAATTCCAAATATAGTTATTTGTTTTGATATAATAACTGTCTCATTATTTAATAGGCACAATGTGTATACTTGATTACTGTGATTAAATGGCAACACAAATTATGTAAGAAAAAATAAGGAATTTAATTTAATATAAACCACTACTGTATGCCCACAGATGTGAGACCCTTCAACACTTCTGTGTGTGTCAAAAGAAGGAGAATCCATTCCGATATTAGGGTAATCAATGCGTTTCATGGGATGAATGTTTATTATTATACGTTGAAAAATTAGCTTTCCTTTTATGAAAATTCTAGTTCTTAAAGTGATAACTAATTTGCTTGTATAGCAGCTGGAAAATTTACGTATAAAGCACGTGATTTCGCTTATTGGTGACTAATTCGTACATCCTTTATTTCTTTCTCCCCTTCAGCATGAATTGACTATTCTTGGCACATTGATAGACTCGGTCCTATACAGACAAAGAGAATAGAAGTAGATGAAGCCAGAAAGGAATGAACAAAGGCTGTTTCTTTTCTGCTACTCTCTGGCCAGTCACATGTTACTATTAGGAACGTTACTACTATAAAATAAAACTAAAATTAAATTAAAACACTTGTAAACAGAAGTGCATATAGTGGCAAATACAATAAATGATTATTTGTGTACAGTGAATAAAGTATTCTGTAAGACATGCCAAATAAATCAACCAGGAGAACATGTATGTGTGTGGAACTAGAAAGCAAGTAATTATGATAAGCTCAGGAGGAAGCTTGAATCTGTGCCATGGCAAAAAAAATTTGCAAGGAAGGATGTTAGTAGTGCATGGGAAACAGTTAAGGAGCATCTAAAGGAAGCAATATTAAATTGTACACCTAAGATAACAAGGGTAGGAGTTAAATAGACAAGTGATATCATTAAGCATTAGCTACAGAAGAAGAAAATGTTTAGGGAATATATAAGAAGAAAAGTGACCAGCAAACTCACAAACAGTAGAAAGCTCAGGCAAGAAAGGTGACCAGCATGGTAAGGAAAGCAAAATCAGATTATGAGAAGAATCTAGCCGAGCATGCCAAAGAAAATCCAAAGAGCTCTTTCGTCACATGGCAAGTGAGAGGAAGAATGATCATGGAAGATTAACTTTAATGAGTGCTGATGCTGACAAGGTGATAGAAGCAGATAAAATAGTTCAGTTGAGTGACCACTCTGTATATCATCCAAGTGTGGTTACTGCTTTAACATATTGTGACAGAGACTGATGTGGGAACAGAGGTGGATGAATTGGAGGTGCTTAGGATATTGCAGAATATCAATGTAAATACAGCTGTGGGATAAGATGGGATAACAGCTCGGGTTTTGAGAGAATGCAAGGGAGCTGCAATGCCTCTGACTAGGCTGTTTAATTTAAGTCTCAACTCTGGTAGCATTCCAAGGGAGTGGAAAAAGGGCAAAATAATTCCTTGTAAGGGAGGGTCTAAAACTGCAGTAGCAAATTATAGATCAATCAGTATCTCAGGCATGGTGGAAAAATTGGCCAAAAAGAGAATTCAAGAATGGGTGGATAAGAATATGATACTATATGAGGGGCAACATGGCTTTGTGAAGGGCTAGTCATGCCTTAGTAATTTACTAACTTTTTTTATAATAGAATAACAGCTGGGCTGATTAAAGGAAATAGCTACATGACTCTGCTGGATTTTATAAAGACATTTGACAGAATACCACATGGAACTCTGTTATTCAAATTAGAATTAATGGGGTTGGATATGACTAGTTGTGTGAATAAGAGAGGGTGAGTGCTGGACAGATATCAAAAGGTGGTATATGGAGGAGCAAAATCAAGGCGAAAAACAGGTGACTAGTGGTGCCACAAGGTTCATTGCTAGGAAACACTACTGTTTAATTTGTACATAAATGACAGGAAATAACCTGAAAGGAAATATTCAAGGCAATGTAGAGAGCTAGCAGTACAATTTAAATAGGCTGCCAGTATGGGCAAAAAGATAATGGGTGTCAGTAGAGAAACCCTTTGGTCAGAAAGACCTGGGTTCGATTCCCATCCAAGATGCAAGAACCTTATTCTGGTCTCTTTCAACAAAAGGTGAGTTACATGGCCTCATACAGAGGTAAAGGATTTTTCTCCTCAGAAAAATCGGATTTTACCCAATTGCATGTATATTACCCGAATCATGCATATACCTAATCCTTCATTAGGAGGGCTCAACTTGCCCCCCCCCCAAGGGACAGGGGGGGGAAAGAGGGTGCAACCCTATACAAATAAATAAATGCCTTTTGGGATAAATTGATTACAAACTGTGCACTACATTTATGGAACTGTACTCCAGGAAATAAATGAAACTAAAGAGTTAGGAGTGATGGTAGACAGAGAGTTAAAGTTTAGAGGATAACTATAGCATACTGGCTCATAAGATTACTTAACTATTGAAGAACACTAACAAGTAGACATAAGGAAGTTGTTACTCCACTTTATAAGGCCTTGACATGCCCACATCTGGATTACTCAGGTCTGGTCACCTGGGTTTCTTGGGGATGAAGAAGTGTTAGAGAGTATTCGGAAGTGAGCAACCAGAATGGTGAGTGAATGTTCCATATGAGGATAGATTGAGGGTGTGTGGATTACAGAAGTTGGTTGATAGGAGAAAAATAAGGTATATGGTAGAAACATTTAAGTTACTTAAAGGGTTTTATAGTACTAATGCAGGGGAAATGTTTCAGCACTTGGCTAGAGAGAGTCAGAACAAGAGATCATCCCTGGAAGTTGAATAAAGGTGCAGTTAGTAGAGGTGTGAAGACTAATTTCTTTTTTTTTTTTTTGCTCAAAGATTGTGAAGGAGTGGAAGGAGTTGTCAGAGTTCAGTTGCGAGTTTTTGTCTGTTAATGGGCATGATAGATTGTGTGGATAGTTTGGGTCTCCAGTGATGAGTCTTTGGTCTCCATGGAAGCACCCATGCAATAATAAGTATCTATATATATAAATATATGCAAAGAAGAACAATAATTATATATTCTTCTTTGTATATATATTTAATTACATGTATCTGATCATTGAATATCTATGGTCCAACAATCATCCCACAGACGTTCAATGACTGGAATACATGGATTACATCCATTTTCTTTAAGATAAGGAATCTGGTTTTGCAAAACATGGACTTTCTGCCACAGGATCCTAGGGAACAACATAAAAATTCTTCCCACAATTTCTTTCAAAATTTGAGAGACACTTCAAAGAATGTAATGAAACTCTTTGCAATAAACCTGACTGTGCGTATTGTTCTTCCACAGAAGGAGTTAGTAAGAAGCAGAATTTTTTTAAGTATTTAAAGAGGACAGCTGCCAGATGCACAAATAAAAGCTAGTTATTGTTGGAGATCTAATTTAAAATGAGTATCATTTTGAAAAGAAAATTATGAAAACGAAGACAAACTATGAAAAAGATAGGCAGGAATACAAGCCTTCATGGAGAAAGAATCTACCAAGAATCTATAGAACAAGTAAAATATCCCAACAATTTAAGGCACATTTTAATGAGGAGAGCAAATTAAATATGAAGACAAACTATCAGAACACAAAACCATGTTCAAATAAATTTTTAATTATGGGTGTAAGAGCTGGGTGCAATAAACTAATCAAAGACCAGAGACCACAAATATGAGGAAAATTGTGGAAATTAAATGGATAGAATCAGTGTTAGAAACACATTAAAAATGAAAATATTAGAAAAGAATTTAACACTGTTGGCATTCAACAATGTGTAAGCAGCGTTAATTTTTTTTTTTTTTCATATTGATTTCACATACAAGAAGTCCTCTGACTTCTTGTATGCGAAACTACAATGTGTGGGATATGGGTGAGGATTGATATAGAAACTTATTGATGTTAAGAGTTGCAGGTTGTAGTTGTTTAAGAATACTTCATGAGGGAAGCTGTTGCAGAGAACAGAGGTAGATGGAATAAAATAGGAGGAGAGAACATGTTTGGTGTGTTTGAGTTGCATTGAAAGGGAATACTGGGCAGCTGCTGCTGCTCTTGTGTTAACAGATGCAGTAGAAAGTGAAGGAATAATGATTAAATCTCTAAGAGAGAGAGACAGTGCCACAACACTGCATCTGTGAGGAAGAGGTTGAAGTGAAACTGTAAGAGAGGGTTCATCTATGAGCCAAATTGCTTTCCTCTGGACATTGTCAAGAATTTTTAGGGAAGTGTTAGATGCACAACCCCCAAACATCTGAGCAGTACACTAAGGATGGGCAGACTTGGGATTTCATAGAGTTAAGTGGAAGTAAAATAGCCTTAGCAAGGAACCAAAAGCAGTGGTGTAGCTGGAGGTGGGTCTGCCTCGGGCAACACTTTAAACCTTTTTGAACTTTTGCAGTATATTCTAAAATATTCTAAAATACGGTCTTGAGAATTCAGTTCAAAAATATTGTAATACTACTGAGAATTTTCCTCACAATTGCCATAAGTGTTGCTAGTTGTGAGAGGAATTTTTCTAAATTAAAATTGATTAAGAATTACCTACATTACTATGAAATAGACTTTGCCAACATCATCGACAATTTTGCTACCAAAAAATGGCTTTAATTCCAAAATTCTAAAAATAACATTTTAGAATTTTGGAATTAAAGTTTCACTTCAAACATAAACATAGTGTTTATTTCACTATATGTTGTTTTGCCTTTTTGTAGTATTTTTTGTGTGTACTGAGAGGGACAGCAAACTCACGGACCGCCCCAGGCGGCAAAAGCTCTAGCTATGCCAATGACCAGAAGGCATGGCTTCCATTTAGGAAATAGTGAGGGTTTTCTGCCTTAACCAAATTGGATTTAATGTGGTATATGACATTAAATCTGATTATCACAAGGGAGAGGAAAGGTTAGCAAAAACAGGTCAGAAGGGAAAATCCCCACAGATATAGATGGACTAATGCAGTTAACAGTATCTAAGATAAGCAAAACATAAAGATCACCATTACTGCAAACCTAAAAAATGATAGATTAAATATGGAATAAAAAACTGTTGATAGGAAGCTAATAATGATGTAAATACTGTAGAATTACATAGCACTATAATAATATCTGGCAAATTCCATGAGAGAGTGTATATCAGGAAACCATAAAGTTGTCCACATTTCATGTTTATTATGCAAAGATTGCATCCCAGTTACAACTTTTGACATTGTAAATGTGTTTCATTTCAGAGAATAATTACAAAACCCTAATTATATGGAATGAATTTGGAATGAAAGCATTGGGCCAATGAAGAACAGATCTATGTACTGACAAATCAAAGTTTAAATGGCATTCTCAAAACAAACAAACACTGCATAAGTGAGTGAAGCATCTTTTGACATAGACAAACTTCACTTCACTTCACTTCCAATATTTTAAATAAAAATTTAAATATCTGGGATTTACATGAATAACAAAAATTTATTGTTTTTTTAATAGCTGCTAGGTATGCAAATAAATCTGCATGACATACCTGCAAAAGAATGTAAAGTCATTCCTCCAATCTGGCATGCAGCTACTCCAGTACTAGCTGTGATAAATGTACTCTCAGGGGGAAGAGTACCAACAATTCTTTTGAGTAGAAAGGATTTCCCAGTTCCAGCACTGCCAGTGAAAAAAATGCTTTTCCCACTAAGAACTGCATTCAGGACTTGTTTCTGTTCATTAGTTAACTGAACTGAATTAAAAAGTCTGGATACCACAAGTTTTTTCTAAAAAGAAAAAAAAAAAAAGACAAAATTAGCATAAATTAATAGCATGTTTGATTAATCTAATATACAGGGAGAGCCAAAGTCAAGAACAATAACAATTTCACTAACATTTAAACATGGCTTGCAATACATTCACGCTTCAACATCGGTACTGAAGTTGAATCTGTTGCAACAATAGTGGCTACACAGGTCAACGATGATTTTGAAACTAAAATCAGAGCACGTGAAGTGTTTGTATTTTATGATACAAGTCTTTAACACGTTCGCTGTCAACTAAGAGTATACTCTTAGTTGGTATATGAGGCTCACAAGCCAACTATGAATATACTCGTATGTCGATTACCGACCTCCTATGCCAAGCACGAGTTAACCCGTAGTATAAGCACGTTAATTTGGACCCTTGGCTTGTGATAAAGCGGAGAGCACGTCTGTGGGCTTGGTTAGGGTTACCATACATCAGCATTTATGCAGACATGTCCGCATTTTGATAATGAGTGGACCAAGTAAAGAAATAGACTTACCATAGAATCTGTGAAAGGACTTGCTATAGTTAAATTTAATTACATTTTACATGTAAAAAATATGTTCATCTATTTATGTCGAAACAAAGAACTGCTAAAGAAAATTAGGTCTAGTGAAAAATATATGGGCTGCAAAGTAATGTATGTAGTGTGATAAGTCTAATTCTTTTTCATGCAGGCCTATTCTTGATTCATATGACTTATGACACTTAAAATCTCATATTTTTGTGTGTTCTAATAAGCATACTCATCACATCTAATTAATGAAAAGCTTACAAAGGTAAAAGATTTCAAACATATGTATTTATTTTTGTGTTAGATGTTTGTGTCCGGAACAAGTTGGTCAAGTGATAGGGTGTCAGCATTTTGGCATTTTAGAATATGCTAACCCTAGGCTTGGTAGAAGGAAAATAATTTCAGCAAAAGTATAGTATATTATAAGAGGTATTGTTGCGTAAACTGTGTATTTATTAATGCAAATAAAACAATTTTTTGAAGTTGTCAACATATACATATATTTATATACAATATATCATAATCTGAGTCATCGCTAGAGTTGTCTGTAGGATTATAATCATCTTCGAAATCAAGTAATTCATTCCATTCATCATCATTCATATAAGTATAAGCTTCTAATTCTTCATCAGTAAACTTTCTTTTACTGGCCCTGGCATAATTGAAGGTTTTTATTTAAATAATTTTAAGTAATTGTAAGACTAGATGCAATAAACCTTACTGCACTGAATGCTGAACATCACTGACTCTGACTTCAAGTTGCACAGTCGTCATCTCATGTAAGACATAGGTGTGGGTGTGTGTGGGGGGGTGATACAAGATTACTTGTAGTTCGTATATGAAACAAAATTCTGTCTGATAAGCTACGAGATAACTTGTACTGACCTTGTAGAAGTGAAAGTGCTTGGCATGCGGTAACAAACTATGCCTCAGGAGCGTGGCAGCAAATGTCTTAAAAATAAGACTTCTTTCCCAGCATATTATTATTACATGACACCTCCAAGGAGTCCAAAGACTCATCGAGGGAGGACACCTACTCTCCACCACCAACTACAGCGAACTGCACCATCTACTGCCCATCACCACCACTACTAGTATTTTCCACAGACAATCACAAACAGCCATTCCCACGGAGGGATTCAAATCCGCAGCATTTTGGCTAGAGAGTGGATATGCTAAATACTCAGCCAACCAGACTGGCATAAGAATATTAAGATTCTTTGTTACAAATACAGTCATACTCGACTTACACGAATCCAGAGTTACGCAGTTTCTTATATGTACGTATTCCCGTCCTGCTTCACGCCTCACCACTAGTCGTATCTCTCAGGAGCCGGCCGCATTCGCCAGTGTCACACATGCTGTGAACAAGCACAGACATGTTTCGCGCGGTCTCCATTCATACACGATTTTTATAGTCTACAAACCTTGCAATTGTTTAATGTTATGTTCTTGATAAAATTTTATCACATAAAAAATAATAATGTCATCCAAAAGAAGCAAGCCCGATTCTTCTACAGCTAGCAAGAAAAGAAAAACATTGACTTTGGAAACAAAACTCAACATTATTAAAGATTTTGAAGGCGGAATGAAAATTTGTGAGCTAGCAAAGAAGTTCGATCTACAGGAATCCACAGTAAGAACAATCATAAAAGAAAGGTTTACAGATTTTGGAGGACATAGATTCTAACGAGGAACGAATTGTAGCCACAAGGCAAGGAATAAAAAAATCATTAGCTTGCTATGAAGAAATTTTGCGTGACAAGAAAAAGACATTATTCCGTCAGACGAATCTATTAGATTTTATGAAACCATCGACATAACTTTTTTTTTTTATGTACGAAAAACTACAATTATGATTATATTTCTTAAAAAATATAGGTGTTTTTGTAAACCTTTGGTCCCAATTGTATTTTCGTATATATAAATTACATGCAAAATTATAACCCGAGTTACGCAAATTCGAGTTACGTGCTTTTTGTTGGTCCCACCTACTGCATAACTTCGGGGTTTTACTGTATATCAAACCATATGTATACTTGACTAAGCACTGTTAAAAAAATAAATATTGCTATCAAATTAGAAAAGAAAACTATTTTGTGTAATATTATTATTATTCTGGATCTCAAGCAGTCACAGGACTCATCATGGAAGGACCATCTTAGACAACACGAAGTCTACCCATACCACTTCTTAAACCCCAGTCACTGTTTGCACATTCACCACCCTATCACGCAATGAATTCCATGGGCTAACAAAGCCACTTTTATCCTCTTACTCACCACCTCCTTTCGCAAATTCCAGGAATGACCTCTTGTCCTTGTTCCACTATCTGAAAATCTCCTCAGTATCAACTATGTAAACACATCTCAACAGTTTAAATGTTTCAATTATGACATCCCTTTGTCTCTTATCTACCAAATTTGTGGTTTGCTTGATCTCAGTCTATCCTCATAAGCAATTTAGTTCTGATATCATTTCCGTTATCAGCCTTTGTATACTCTCCAAAGTAAATTTATCCTCTTCAAATCCCAGTGACCAAATCTGAGCACATTAATCCAGATGTTGCCTGATTAGGTCTTTATACAATGCAGACCGACTATCACCCCACTGTCCCTTGCCTCCTCCACTATTATAGATTCACCAACAGAGTATGCTGCCTCCTGGTGGTGGATCCCAAATTTCATGACCTTACATTAAGTTGCATTGAACTAACATCTCATTCATTTGCCTATCTGTTCAACTTATTTAAATCCTTAAAGTATACATTTTTTGTCGTTTTATAATAGAAATACAATTTTATTAATACAGACCAGTATTTTACAATAAAAAAAAAAAAAGGCCTAGAAGGCCTAGCAATGGGAAGCCCACTATCACCATCTTGTGCAGACCTTTTCATGGAAAAACTTGAAAAAGAAATTCTCTCTGCAATCTCCCCAAGACCATCTACATGGCGGAGATATGTGGATGATATATTCATCATATGGCAAGACAGCTTAGACAACCTTAAATCGTTTGTAGATAAAATCAACTCGATACATAGCAAGATAAAATTCACTCTGGAAGTAGAAAACAACAGCCAACTGCACTTTTTAGATATTTTGATAAAAAAACAACCTAACAGTGTCAAATTATCCATTTACAGAAAGCCCACAGATACTGGAAGATATCTTCACTATACTTCAAACCATCACAAGTCACACAAACTGAGTATTATCCACATGTTGAAACATAGAGCCAAAAAGTTTATATCAGAAGAGGAGGATACACAGAATGAACTATCACTAATAGCCAAAACATTATCACAAAATGGATATCCTCAAAATATCATCAAAAAATATCTATACAATGACAACCCCAGACAAGAAGAATCCCACCATCAGCACGTTTCTACTGTAGTGATACCTTTCATCAAGTCAATTTCTTATCAAATAGCAAGAATACTAAGAGCCCACAGCATCAGAGTGATCTTCAAACCAACCACCAACATCAGACAAGTTTTAGGATCTCCAAAAGATAAAGTTCCGGTCTACAAATATCCAGGAGTATATTACATTCCCTGCTCCTGTGGTCTTGCCTACATCGGACAAACTTCACGAAGTTTAGAAATTAGACAAAAAGAACATGTTGGTGATGTAAACCACAACAGAAGCATCTCTTCCGGCTTAGCACATCATTTCTGCACGCCTAACCACTTGACAGATTGGCAAAACAGCTCCATGCCATATCTCGATGACGACTACAGGCATCGTGTATTTAAGGAAGCCACAATAGTACTAATAACCGGCGGAAACCTCAACAGAAATCAGGGTGTAATTCTAAACAGTTTGTGGAAAAACTTGATCCTCTCTCTCAATCAATCTGAACTACAGCTAGCCAGTAATCACATTACAAGTCTACAAGAAACACGCATGCGTGATAATGAATAAGAACAATAAGTCATCTCTGTCACGCGAAACGTGTAACCATAGATACTAGTTTGGTTTACAACGTTTTTTATGTTCCTTTTAATTTGCATTTACTAACTTTCATATCTCTGTAATACCTTGAAAAAGCCAGACAGTTTGCTGGCGAAACTGGTAGGTTTGAACATATGTTTTTTATTGTAAAATACTGGTCTGTATTAATAAAATTGTATTTCTTTTATTTAAATCCTTTTAATTTTTTAATTAATTAATAAAAAATTAAATCCTTTTTATAAAATAAAGATTTGGCCTCATTTTGGCAGTGCAAAATTATATAAATTAGGTGGATATCAAATCCAACATCATTTCGGTCAAATACAGAAACTATAAAAGTTTCATGCGAAAACTGACCAGAGAGCTTGCGGGAATACACCACCACCATACTACGAGTTGCCCTAGCCAAACCTAATAGGAAAAGCACGAATGCTAAAAGCGCCTGTATATTGCCTTCTATTGGTCCACAAGACTAGTGAAACTTATCAAAATGGATCAATATATGGGTACTTTTAGCATTCGTGCTTTTCCTATTAGGTTTGGCTAGGGCAACTCATAGTATGGCGTCAGTGTATTCCTGCAAGCTCTCTGGTCAATTTTAACATGAAACTTTATAGTTTCTGTATTCGGCTTTGAAATGATGGATTTAATATTCACTTAATTTATATTATTTAAATCCTCCTGAAGTGCTACTACATTGGCAATGTTACTAATAGCTTTTCTAAGCTTCACACCATTTACAAATAACTAAATATACCTCTTCAATCTAGTGACAATATCACTGACATAAAGGTTAAAAGGCAAAGGTCCCAGTACTGATCCCTGCAGAGCTCCACTTTTGAGCTTCCTTTATCTTGATAATACTCCCCCATATGCATTATCATTCACTGATATCAGACAGTCAATTTCCAATCCAATTTACTAATCTGATATCTAATCCCATGCATTGCAACTTAAATATCAAATACTCATGCAGCACCTATCAAATGGCTTTGCAAAATCCAAAAAATGGCAGTATATGCCTTTCCCCTCAACCATTCTTTTCACTTTATTGTAAAAAACAAGCAAATTACTGAAACAAGAGTGTCCCATACTGAACCTCACAGATATTACCCTCATCTTCCCAATTCTGTATACAATCTCTCAGTAATTTTCAAAAATCTTAACAACCATAAACTGGTCCACAGTTTGATGCCTGCATTCTATTACTATCCTTGTTTAAAGGGCACTATCTTACCCACCTTCTCTTCAACAGGGTACCTCCCCATTAGCTAGACTTTCAGCAGTCAGTTCCTTAGCACATTCTCTTAAAACATACAGTAAAATCCTATCCAGTCCCGCTGCCTTATGGACTTTCAGAGCATTTGAAACATATTCTCCTCGTGTACTCCTAAACCTTTGATCCTTCCCATTCTTCCAGGAATAAAAACAAACTGCAACTAACCAATGCCATCTGCCGCCTACCACCACTAGTATTTTCACAGACAATCCCAAACATCCATGCCCACGGCAGGATTTGAACCCACAGCCTTTTGGCTGGAGAGTGGATATGCTAACCACTCAGCCAACCAGGCTGGCAATTTCCAGGATGAAATGTCATAATAAAATGATTTTAAATGGTGCCACTATGTGACATGCTTCAAGGCAGAACTAACTGCTCCCAAACACAACCACAGGTGGCAGATAGTGGGGATGGCCTTTTGATAAAAAGGCTAGCTGTGAAATAAGCTGTATAACCAGATGAATAAGCAGTCGCAACAATACCAACAATAACAAGTGGTACTGCTACCAGGGATGGTGGGATAATTCTTGGCAAGATTATCTGACTTAAAACACCACACAACCCTACGAGCAATATGCAACGGCGAGTCAACAAACCATTAAATAAGTGAGCCCCCCCTGTGGAGGTATCCAAAGCAATGTCTGTTCAACTGTACTCCATGTCAGGAGCAGCCTAGATACATAATGTGGAAGAGATAGGATCCTCGCCACATTCTCCTTATATCCATAGTCAACTAGGAATCACACCAAGAACTTGAAAAGCAATGGCATAGTAATTGGGACTCTTGCAATCTTTACATCCCAAGATAAAAACAGGGAAGAGAGTTTGAAAATGCATCAAGGCAAGGTATTGCTAGTGCAATAAATGATGTTGCTATCTCAACCCCAGATGGGAGAATAACAACAGAAGAGGCCTTTCTAAGATGTAGAAATAAAATCTTGAGAATAGCAACATGGAATGCCAGAATATTGTACCAACCTCGAAAACTTGACAACCTTCTCCAAGAAATGGTAAATATATGAGATTAGACATTAAGGGAATTAGTGAAGCAAGATGGAAAGAAGTCAGAAAAATTCAAAGAAAAAAACCATACAATTGTGTATTCAGGTGGCCAATAACATACAAATGGTGTAGCAATAGTGATGAAAAACAACACTGCCAACTGCATGCTGAGCTACTGGCCCATTAATGATAGAAATCATCATCATACGTATCAAGGATTTAGGCCTAGCATGGCCTGTTCCGGCCTTAGAAGTCATTGTTGAATCGTTTAAGAGGACATCCTGGTTTTCTTTTTCCTCTTTTTCCTGGTTTACTTTTTCCTAATGGCTTGTACTTTAAGGCTTGTTTTGGTAATCTTTCTGTTTTCATTCTTTGAACATGTTCCATCCATTTATGTTTATATTTTTTAATTTTTTCTATTACTGGTTCTTGGTTTAATTCTTTCATAATATCTTCATTTCTTTTGTGATCAAATAGAGTATACTTTGCAGTTTTTCTCATAAACTTCATTTCTGCTGTTGTTAATCTTTGTTTGTCTTTTTGTTTTATTGTCCAGATTTCGCTTTCGTACATTAAGACCGGTAAGGCTAATGTATTGTATACTTTTAGCCTGGTTTGTTTTTGAACTAGGTTTGGTTTAAATATAGAGTTAATTACACCTGTTATTTTTAAATATTTTGCAATTTTTACGTTTATATCTTTTTCATATGTGATCATACATCCTAGGTAGTTAAATGAATTCACCTGTTCTAAGATCTTGTTATCTATTACTATTTTAGTTCTTGCTGGATCTTGTCCTTTAAAGGCCATAGTTTTTGATTTTTCCGTTGATATTATCATACCATAATCTTTGGATATCTTATTTAGATTTAAAATAGCTTTCTGTAAGTTATCTTCAGAATTTGTAATTATTATTTGGTCGTCTGCAAAGAGGAGAGTGTTTAAGTTAACTGTAGGTGAAAGTTTAATTCCTTGATGTAAATTTTTACTCCGTTTTATTATTATTTCATTTAAGTAGATATTAAAAAGAGTTGCTGAGAGGGGACATCCCTGTCGGACCCCTTGGTTTATCTCTCTTGTATATGATAGCTCATGATTTAATCTTATTTGTATTTGATTATTTTCATATATACTTGTGATAGCTTTTAGGATATTATTTGGTATTTGTCTTTCTTTTAATATGTTAAATAATATGTTTCTTTTAACTTTGTCAAATGCTTTTTCAAAGTCAATAAATGCAATATGTGTTTCTAAATTATATTCTCTTCTTTTCTCTATTATTAATTTTAGGCAAAAGGCTGGGTCTATACATGATCGTCCTTTTCTAAATCCATTCTGTACCTCTAGAATAAAGTTTTCGGAATATTTCATTAGTTTGTTATTTAAGATTCTGCTATATATTTTGTAACAGGAATTTAGTATACTGATACCTCAATAGTTTTTAGGGTCATCTCTATTACCTTTCTTAAAGATAGGAATCACAATTGCTTTTTTCCATTCTATTGGGGGAATACCAGTTGAGTAAATTTTATTTAAAAATAATAAGAGTGTTTCTTTGAATCTTGTTCCTGCGTATTTATATAGTTCTGAACCTAGCTTATCTTCTCCAGGTGATTTTCCTTTTCTTGTTTCTTTCAGGCTGATTTCTAATTCTTCTTCAGTTATTTCCTTTTCATTTTCGTTAATTGTTTGCCAGTTGTCTTTTTTAAAATATTTGTCTGTCCACAGTTCTGTGTAGTAATTTAGAAATTCTTCTAATTTCAATTCAGTGTTTAATTTTATGTTTTCTTTGGTATCTGCATTTAGGTGTTTCAAAATCTTATATACATTGGGTCTTATTTTATAAGAATGAAATTAATGCATTTTATGAACGAGTTCAAGAGGCAATTTCCACAACAAAATCAGATGACATATTACTAATAATGGGAGATATAAATGCCAAAGTTGGACAATACAATGTTCAAACACTATCCAAGAAGAATTTACATCTGGAAGAGTCCAGGAGATCTGACAAGAAACCAAATTGACTACATCATGATAAAGGACAGATTTCAAAAACAAGCAGACATCAACCTGATCATAATCCAGTAGTGGTAACAGCAAAAAGATTAAAATAAAAAAAAAAAAAAAAAAAAAAAAAAAAAACCATAAAAAGAAGAAAGACAAGTCCAAAATATGACACACCAGAATTCTTAAAGAAGCCAGTATAAAAACACAAGTAAACAACTCAACAGAACTGGAATGCATTCAGAACAAGCATCCAAGAAACAGCAAAAAAGATATTACCTAAGATAAACAGAACTAAAAGGAAACCATGGATGACTAAGGAAATACTCAATATGATGGAAGAAAGGAGAATGCTGAAGAACAAACCAGATTATAAGAAAGTGAACAAACTCAAAAAAAAAATAATAATAAAATAAAATAAATAAAAGAATAATAATAATACAGGAAAGCAAAGGTAGTCTGGTATACAGAGGATACTTTACTAGCAAAAATATCAGCTAATGCACACAAAGAAAGAGACATAAAACAAGATAAATGAAATAAAATATAAGAAGAGACTATGTAAATATGCATATACAGAAGGAAAACCTAACACAAATAACCTAGATGGTCCTGATATTTTTGCTAGTGAAGTATAAAATGCAATAAAGAGATTAAAGGATAAGAAAACAGCAAGCAATGAAATCACAGCAGAAATGTTAAAAGCTCTTAATGATATAGACATAAATGGTTTGACAATCATATGCAACCAAATTTACAACACCTGATATCTCCCAAAAGACCTGAAACATTATTTTCATACCCATTCCAAAAAAAAAAAAAAGCACAATGCTACAGAATGCTCAAAGTATAGAACAATTAGCATCATGAGTCATGTTGCTAAACCGATAAAAATTATTCTGCAAAGAAACAAAAGAAAATTCAACTGGGAAATAGGTGAAAATCAATTTAGATTCAAAGAAAAAAAAATTGAACACGACAGTATTTTCGTTCTAAGAATAATAACAGAAAGATATTTATTTAGAAAAAAAATAGACATTTATATATGCTTTGTAGACTACATCATATGAAACTGATCACATGCCTCAATAAAATTGGAATATATATGCTTTGTAGACTACATCATATGAAACTGATCACATGCCTCAATAAAATTGGAATGGACGAAAAAAAGGCTGTTAACAATCCATGCTTGAAGCAAACAGCAGCAATAAGAGTTGACCATGAGACATCTCAAGAATTTACAATCCAACGTGGTGTACAACAAGGATGTATACTATCCCCAATACTCTTAATTTATATACTGAAGAAATATAAAGGAAACTGAAAACATAAAAGGAATATCAATAGGAGGAAGAAACATAAACAATCTAAGATATGCTGATGATACAGATCTGCTGGCAGAAAATTAAAAAAGATCTAGAAAATCTAATCAACAATGTGAGAGTTATGAGTGAGGAATATGGTTAGCAGTCTTGGAAGGAATGGTAGAGGGCACGAGGAATGCAAAGAATTACTTGGAGCAGCAATCTTAAGAACTGGACATATCTGACATACGAGGAATGTGCAAGGGAGGCACAAGAACGAAGTTGATGAAGAAACACGGGTAGTCAACCTCCTGGACGGAGATGACACATGATGATGTCATATGCATTGGTCACTCAACTTTGTTTTTCATCAAATAATGTCATTTATCCACAATCATTTATCCCCCTACTGGCCACATAACAAAAAGAATTTTCAGGATTGCAGTACTAATTTCTTATCATATTCCAGGAGATATATTCCTCATATAAAAGTTCTACTGATCTTCCTTTATACTTTTTTCATAACCTGTTTTTATCAGCAGTTCCTGTTTGATTTCATCAGTCATTCATTTAAGCCAAATTGTATTCACTTTTTCAACTCGAGGAAAGAGCCTCCGTAGCTCAGTCAGTATAGACGAAGTCCTTCGGTCGGAATGACCTAAGTTTGATTCCCGTCAGTGATGTGAGGAATCTTCATCTGGGCTCTTTAGACTAAAGGTGAGTTAGCCAGTCTCATACAGAGGTAGAGAGTTTTTTCACCCAGAAACTCGGGTTTTTCGTCCCCCAGAAAAGGCAAATCGGCCCAGTGAACACATGGATTACAGTAATGAATACATCCCAGCCATATGGCAATTTTGAGCCCGGATAAAATGAGGGGTTGGGGAAAGCAATGGTGATATTTTTACAGGGTAGTTCACCATTGCTTTCCCCAACCCCTCATTTTATCCGGGCTCAAAACTGCCATATGGCTGGGATGTATTCATTACTGTAATCCATGGGTTCACTGGGCAGGTTTGACTGTTCTGGGAGACGAAAAACCCGAGTTTCTGGGTGAAAAAACTCTCTACCTCTGTATGAGACTGGTTAACTCACCTTCAGTCTAAAGAGACCAAGCTGAAGATTCCTCATGTCATTGACAGGAATCAAATTCACCTACAGTTGGAAGCAACTGAAAGGAAAAACCAGAACTTGAGGAATGCAATTTGCCATTGTATTGATAAATATTTCTTCACATGCATTGCTGATATCTCTATCTTGCCATTCTTCAATTCATGGAACTATTTCTTATAGTCACCTGCCTTATAATTCCACATAAATTCCTTTCTCCTTGATACTTCTGCATGTGTATTCAGCTTCATCACTCTCAACGGGAAGCAAGACAGACATCTCAGTTGCAATTGGATCCTCTGAAGCAAAAACCAAATCCAAAAACTCTTGATCCTCATGTTCCCTCAAGAATTTCAGAAATTCCATTCCTTTACTGCTGTGTGCTGTTTTCTCTGCCTCAATTTAAACCGCTATAGTTAAAATCTCCTATAATGATCATTCAATTTGCACTCACCAAATGGTTGTGCTTAAACATTTTTGGCTCATCATCCTATAAGTTCCCTGGCCTATAACAACATCCCACTAAATAGCATCCTGCCCACCTCAACTTTCAAAACTATTAGTCTAATTTCCATCCAAATTCTCTGCTCTAAGAGGACTCAACTCATCACTTACACTCTACCACTTTGTATGTCCTTCCCATCATGTCAAAATATGCTATACCCTTCTATTTCCTGTCAAAACATCTTCTATCAACCATGTTTCACTGATTCCAATAATTTTTGGATAGGATGAGGCTATCAATGCCACCAATTCACTCCCTTCATTCCTGATACTCCTAGCATTCGTATAAAGAAATAATGCATTGTCAAAATTTTTATAACTATTATTATTATAACTTATTCCCTCCACACTCCATTTGACCCTACAATGTACCATACATTTTCTATCTCCCAAGTGATTATCCCTACAAGAGGCCATCGAGCACTGGCAACTCTATACTCTGTTTCACTTTAAGACTGCAGCTTGCTCACAGCAAGGAAGATGCATATTCCTCTGTGCTCCGTCTTCCACTGCTTGCTCCCTTTAACAGATGATGCTTTGATAAATCTGAATGTATTCTTTTTATTTTTTTTGGCATCTCACAAGCTCTTAACAGCTGTGTCATTCCATGATTTGCTGGTAGTGAGGCCGAAATTAAACCACATTTCATTTCATCCAGAAAAATTATACTCCTCCTAGGTGCTGTTGAATAGCTTAAAAGTATCTATGTCACCAAGCAATTACATCCTCTCATTCTATGAAGAGTGATGGATGTTGCTTGCTATTTTATGTACCTGAAGCTGAGATCCTCCATCACCCGATAAAGTGCAGTTCTTGATATTTGTGGCAGATCTGGATCATTGTAGACTTCAACAATCAGCTTGTTCAGAGTGGGCTATTCATTCCTGAAGAAAAATGCATGAATCTTTCTGCGAATGGCACAATGTATGAAGTCATCAAATCTTGATGAATGCTTCATAGTGAATTGGCCGAGTTCAATCCTGCCCAGTCGTGCCCACTTTTTTTTTGGGTGTCTTCAACACGTGACCTCTTTTTATCGACTTCCACAGTGAAGATAGTCCAAGGAAGAATTAAGTTAATAACATTCATCAAAATTTGCTTTGACTGACTCATCAATGTTTTCCCATGAGAATTTTAAATAAAAAAATTCTGGAGTCACAATTGAAATACCTGTCTGATCCAACATGTTTGTTCTGATTGAAATCATGGTGTGACCACAGAGTGATGCAATTGGTCAAAACAATGAGCCTGTTTAGTTATTTTTTTTTATTTTTAAAGTAAACGACTGAGGGTTTCATAAAAGCAGGTCAGGTGAGAGTGAAGCAAGCATATCTTCAGTGACATCATTCTGGTCTTCTCTTATTGTATTCTGTTGTACCACCTCTTATTGAACTGGTTTCATGCTTTATGCAATAAAATTTGGGTACAGGTATGTTGAAAGTATATTTTTCTCCTTGAATCAAGTTCAGTGAATCAAATTAACCTTACACGATATATAGAAATAATGCGGAACCTACCTTTTAACTCGTTCCCTTATTTATTATTAGGAACCTCAACAGATTCACAACTCACTGCAGGAGCATCACCTTATTACTTAGGCATCTCCACGGAGTCTGAAAATTCATCATGGGAGGCCCACATTAACCACAATGCCTATCATACTGCTCCTTAAACTCAATTCCCAACATCACTCCTCTCTATGCAAAAAAAAAAAAAAAAACCCTCATGCCCTTGCTAACTACATCTTTACATAACTTCCATGAGATGACCTCTTGTTCTTTCCTAGTGAGTTATGTACTGAAAAATTTATGTAGTATCAATCCCATTAAACCCTTTTAATAACTTTCACTTTTCCATGATACTACTTCTTCCCTTCTATCACCTAAAATTTGTAATTCACAGACCTTCAGTCTATCCTCATAGGAGTATTCCACAGATCAACTACCATTTTGGTTAGTTCTCACTGAATCCTCTCCACAAAGTCCACATTCAAAAAAAAATCCAGACAACAAATCTATGCGCAACAGTTTCATATTGAATTATACATGCCATATAAAGTGCCTGGAAATGTAGATTTGTTTTGCATGTCAAACAAAATCTTCTTTACTTATGCTACTCTTATTGTTCTTGCTCAACTGCAACTATTCTCCAAAGCCAAAACAATTTTTTTAATTAAAAAAAAAAAAAGTGTTTCCAGGAAGGGAAATGTTACTTCTGTAGAGATCAGCTAACTCACCTTCTGTTGAACAAGAGCCTATAATTTACCATTTATACTTTGACTATGAACTCTCACAACAGTTTAGCGTCCTCTAAATTACACTTTCACTCTTCCTTTTATCACTTTCTCCAATTTATCAATATTATTGCCATATGGATATCTCCTTAGAATCAGATAATTCATCATAGGAGACACATTATTCACATAATACCTATCCTACCGTTCCTTAAACTCATTCTCTAAAGAAGCACTCACAACTGCCTCTGGCTAGGCAATCCATCCATTCATGACCATCTGAGCAAAAAACGATGACTAACCAAAATCTTAATGAATTTCCAGGGAATGACTCCTGTTCTCTCCCTCTCTGACATGTACTAAAAAGTCTTCAGTGTCAATTCCATAAAACCTATTAATAACGTATATGCTCCTACCTTCAGTTAATTTATAAGTACACAACCCTTCAATCTATTCTCAAAGGGACATTCCACAGACACATTCCACAGACCTAATGTAAAAATCTTCTTTACTTATGCTACTCGTATTGTTCATATTCTTATAGTTCTTACAATCATTTTACTTATGTTCAGTTTTCAAGGTATTATGTATACTGAGTGTAAATTTCATAAATAGAAATAAGTTTTATTATATGATAAGATAATCTAAAAATATATGTGTTTGTTCTGTTCACATTTAGTAATACAGTCATATGCTTAGTATTACCAGAGCTGCCATATGATTAAGCGATAGCATAATGAAAGGAGACAAATGTATTAAGAAGTAAAATTACTTACTGTATGCTGTAATTCTTAGTTACACAGAAATAATCATTATCATGCTTTTCAAGGATTTAGGCCTAGAGTGGCCTGTTCTGGCCTTAGAAGTCATCGTTGAATCTCTTTAGAGGACATCCTGGTTTGCTTTTTCCTAATGGTTTGTAATTTAATACTTGTTTTGGTAATCTTTCAATGTCTTCCATCCATTTAGGTTTATATATATTTTTTTTATTTTTTCTATTACTGATTCCTCGTTTAATTCTTTCATAATTTCATTTCTTTTGTGACTGAATAGAGTATACTTTGCAGTTTTTCTCATAAACTTCATTTTAGTTATTAAAATTTGTCTGTTTTGTTTTATTGTCCAAATTTTACTTCCATACAATAGGACCAGTAGGGCTAATGTATTGTATACTTTTAATCTGGTTTGTTTTTCAAGTAAGTTAGGTTTAAATATAGAATTAATTACCTGTTATTTTTCAGTTGATATCTTTTTCATATGTAATCATACATCCTTAGTAGTTAAATGAATTCGCCTGTTCTAAAATCTTGTTATCTTTACTATTTTAGTTCTTATTGGATCTTGTCCTTTAAAGATTATCATTTTTGATTTTGATATTATCATTCCATAATCATTGGCTATTTCATTTGAATTTAAAATATTTTTCTGTAAGCTATCTTCAGAATTTGTAATTATTATTTGATCATCAGCAAAAAGGAGAAAGTTTAATACCTAGAAATTTTTATTCCATTTTATTATTATTTCGTTTAATTAATATTAAAATGTTGCTGAAAGGGAACATCCCAGTAAAACTCCTTGATTTATCTCTCTTGGATGCAATACTTCATAATTTAATCTGATTGTATTTGATTATTTCCATATAAACTTATATCTATTAGAATATTATTTGGTACAGGTCTTTCTTTTAATATGTTAAATAAAATACTTCTTTTAACTTTATCAAATGCTTTTTTCAAAATCAATAAATGTAATATGCATTTCTAAATTGTATTATCTTCTTTTCTCTATTATTAATTTTAGGCAAAATGCTGGGTCTATAGATGATTCCTTTTCTAAATCCATTTTGCACTTCAAAAAAATAAAGCCTTTGGAATATCTTATTAGTTTATTCAAAATTTTGCTATATATTTTAAAAGGAATTGAGAATATTTATACCTCTATAATTTTTAAGGTCATCTCTACTACCATTTTTAAAAATAGGGATCACTATTGCTTTTTCCATTCTATTGCTGAGTGACTTTGTTGAGCAGATTTTATTTCAAAATAATAAGTCTTTCTTTAAATCTTATTCTTGCATATTTATATAATTCTGAATCTAACTTATCATCTCCAGATGATTTTCCATTTCTTGTTTTTTGCACTGATTTCTAATTCTTCTTTAGTTATTTCCTTTTCATTAAATGTTTGCCAGTCATCTCTTTTTTAAAATATTTATCTGTCCACAATTCTGCATAAAAATTTAGAAATTCCTCTAATTTCAATTTGGTATTTAATTTTATGCTTTCTCTAATATCTGTATTTAAATGTTGCAAAATCTTATATACAATGGGTCTTATTTTACATAAATCATTCTAAATCATGGTATAAAACAAATTTGTTCCACAATTCTCTATGTCTTTTTATGAATTATCTTTTAGGTATGGCTGTTATACTTTTATACCATATTTCATCTTCTAATCTTACTACTTAATCATTTATCATGTGCTAATTTTTTTCATTTAGTTCATTTCTTTGCTAGTATTATCCTATATCTTCAGTTTTATCTTTTATTAAATTTTTTGGTCATTCCCAAGCTTTCATTTGCTGCAGTATTTAGAATCGTTTTTACATTACACATTCTATTTCTACTTCTTCATTTCATTTTATTTATCTAATCATCTTCATCATCAAATTCCTGACATGTACCCTCAAGGGGTGTACAGGATATGACTGTACTACATGAAAAATTCACATCATTACAAACGTCCTATCTACAATTTTTCTCCAAATTGATCTGCTACCTGTCAATACATTATCAGAATCTTATATTTCTATCTTCTAAGGCACATTTTACCATATCAATCCACCTATATCTTGGTCTCTGTGGGTCTTTTTCCTGCCAACTTAAGGGAGAACACTTCCTTTGCTAATCTTTCCTCTCCCATTCTGTTTAAGTGACCATATCACCTGAGTTTAGCTCTGCTAACACATTACTGGATGCTAAAAATGTCAAGTTCTTTCCTAATATTCTCATTTTTAATCTGATATTATTATTGATACTATTTGTTCAGGCCCATCTTTCTCAGGAATCTCATATCTGCAGTCTCTCATCTTCTCTAGAACCAGACAATGTTTGGTCAAGTGTTTTACCCAGCTCTCAGATCCATAAGTTAAAATTGGTTTGAACACTATCTTGTATACAGCTAATTTAGTATTTTGCTTAATTTCTCTCTTATTCCATCTAAATTTATTCAGTTAACTTCCTACCATACCAGCTTTGTTGATTATGTTGTCTATTTCCATATTTAATATACCATCTTAACTAAAAATCATGCCTAAGTAGCTTATTTGTTCTATAAGTTCCCCATTCAAAATGCATTTGATATTTTAATGCATCTGCCTAGTTTCAATGTCTTTGTCTTGTCATTGCTGACCTTCATACCATATCTATTACAACAGTTATTCAATTTAGTCAGAGAATCTTGCAGACTTGTAGCAGATTTATTTAGAAGTATAACATCATCCGCATAACGCAAAGAGCTGACATTAACATCTCCAATTTTGATATAAGGTTTAAAACCACTTTCCTTCATAATGTGATCCACATAGATAATGAATAACAGAAGGGATAATCTACATCCTTGCCTGAGACCAGATTTAATATCAAACCATCTTCCTGTACCTGTTTCAATTCAAACTACTCTTACAACTCAAATAAAGACTAAGTATTGCTTGATATAATGTCTCATTGACACCATACAACTGTAGCATTTTGAATAGCTTCTCTCTTGGCAATTTGTCATATGCCTTTTCCAGATCTACAAAACTTACATACAGATCTCTGTTATATTCCCGAGAATTTTCAACTATTTGTCATAAAATGAAAATCTGATCTTGATAGCCTCTATTTGGCTTGAATCCAGCTTGTTCTTCACCAAGCTTCACTTCCACAATCCATCTCAACTGTTCAACTGTTTCCCAAGGAACACTCAGTAGAGAAATACTTCTGTAATTCTCATATTCAGTTTTATTGCCCTTTTTATATTTATATATGGGTACTATGGGAGCTCTACTCCAATCAAGTGGAATTCATCCCTCTGTCCGGGTGGTCTGAACTATGCAGTGAAGCCACTGTAAGTCTATTATGCCTCCATACTACTTGAGCATTTCTGATCAAATATCTACTCCAGCTGCCTTTCCACATTTCAGGCTTTTGATGGCTTTTTCTACTTCAAGTATAGATATGTATTCCTGACAGAATTGCTGATTCAGTTTTTTTTTTTTTTTTTTTTTTACGTGCTGTCACTGATTGTTTCATTTAGCAATTTTTCGAAGTAATTACTGCATACTTTAAGGATATCTTTTTCTCCAGTTTTGATGTCACCTTTATAATCTCTAATTCTTTTTACAGTACTTGTCTTTATTTCTGAGCTTTTTCAAAGCTCCAGAATATCTTGCCACCTTCTTGATATTTATTTTCTATGTTCTTACCAAAGTCTTCCCATGAATTTTGTTTAGCTAGTTTTACACAATGTTTAGCTTTCTTACATTTGTCTCTGTATTCTCTAAGAGCACAAGCTGACTTACTTGCCAGGAACTTTTGATATGCTTTATTCTTTTCCTTCACTGCCTCTTTAACTTTTTGTGTCCACGATGGAGTTCCAATTTTTCTATCCTTGTAGACAACCTCACAACATGCCTCCCTGGCTGAGCTGAATCAGTCAATGTTTTCTTCAGGGCTTGCCACTGAATCTCCAAGGTTTGGTATATGTTCTTAAATTTTTTTATTTTTTCTTGAATAATGCTTGTGTATTTTAGTCTACAGTTCACATCTGAGAGCTGCTCAACTTTTATTCGCTTTAAAACTTTCTTACATGTTCTTCTTTTCAAGTGTACGATAAAATTGAATATGAAATTCAATTTTATCCTGATCAAGACTAAATGGTGATCACTTCCAATTTCTAATCCTCTGTAGACTCAGGTGTCCTTCACCAGGGAGAAAACATCACTATCAACAATAACATAGTCAATGAGACTTTTCTTATTCCTTGCCTCTTCTCTCCATGTGAATTTGTGCACATTTTTATGTTGGAACATGGTGTTAGCAATAACTAGTCCATGTCCTGAGCAAAAATCCAACAGATATTTGCCATTATTATTAGCTTTTGCTCTTTTCTCCAAATTTTCACAAAATATTTTTGTATGTCTGACAATCATTTCCTACTCTGCTATTTAGATTCCCAACAAGGACCAACTTTTCCTTTTTCATTGTGTCAGTTGCTTTTACTAAAGCCTCAAAAAATTCCTCCACTTCTACCTTAGTAGAACCTTCTGTGGGACAATAGGCACAGATAAGTCTCATTGTCCAGTTCCCCATTCTCATATTTGCCCACATTACTCTACTTGAGACTGCCTGCCATTCAAGAAGATTAGCCTCGTATTTAGTGTTGAATACTATAGCTATTCATTCTTTTCCTTGATTATCATTGCCTGAATATAACATTTTGTATTTATTGCTCAGTAAGATCTCACCAGTTTTTGTCTTTTTAGTTTCAGTCACCCCTATTATGTCGATCTAGTACTTATTTAATTCTTCAGCTAGCTCCATTTCTTTGCCATTCAGGCTTCTTAAGTTGATAATACAGATCTTTAACTCTGGTGATGTTGAGTTGGGGTGTACTTTAAGATTTGTTCCAGTAGCTCACTTTTTGCTGTTTGCCCTGGTGAAAACAACAGGGGCCTTGTTTAACCGGGCGATGCCCCAGCTGGCATGAAATTTTGTCATATTGTACCATTATTTTGTATTTTGGTTTAACCAATTAGAATAAAATTTGGTCGGCTAAATCCCAAATTGCCAGCCCATCCTTGTTCGTTCAGTATCCAGGTAGACACCAAACAGTGTGCACTGGGAGAAGGTGAGGATTGGATATTAGGTCAGAAACTCTGGTTGGTTCTCCACATTCCTTTAAAGGCTATGTGGAGGTCTCCTCTCAATTATACAGCTTTGACCTTTAAGCACCCCTCAACACTAAATATGAGGCTAATCTTCTTGGGTGGCATGCAATTTCAAGTAGAGAGATGTGGGCAAATATCAGAATGGTGAACTGTACAATGAGACTTATTTGTGCCTATGGTCCTGCAGAAGGTTCTACTAAGTAGAAGTGGAGGAATTTTTTGAGGCTTTAGAGAAAGCAACTGACACGATGAAAAAAGAAAAGTTGGAGATCTGAATAGTAGAGTAGGAAATGATTGTCAGTCACAGAAATATTTTGGGAAAATTTGGAGAAAAGAGCAAAGCTAATAATAATGGCAAATAGCTGTTGGATTTCTGCTCAGGACATTGACTGGTTATTACTAACACAATGTACCAACATAAAAATGTTAATAAATTCACATGGAGAGAAGAGGCAAGGAATAAGAAAAGTCTCATTGACTATGTTATTGTTGATTGTAATGTTTTCTCACTAGTGCAGGACACAAGAGTCTACAGAGGATTTGAAATTGGAATTTTAAAACGAATAAAAGTTGAGCAGCTCTCAGACGTGAACTGTAGACTAAATACACAAAGATTATTGAAGAAAAAATGAAAGAGTTTGAGAACAGGAACCAAACCTTGGAGATTCAGTGAAAAGCCTTGAAGAAAACCCTGATTGATTCAGCTAGAGAGGCATGTGGTGAAGTTGTCTGCAAGGATAGAAAAAATAGAACTCCATGGTGGACATAGGAAGTTAAAGAGGCAGTGAAGGAAAAGAAGAAAGCATATCAAAAGTTCCTTGCTAATAAATCAGCTTGTGCTCTTAGAGAATACAGAGACAAATGTAAGAAAGTGAAACACTGTGTAAAACTAGCTAAAAAGTCATGGGAGGACTTTGGCAAGAACATAGAAAATAAATATGAAGAAGGTGGTAGGATATTCTGGAGGTTGTTGAAGAAGCTTAGAAATGGAGAAAAGAGTGCTGTAAAAGGAGTTAGAGATGATAAGGGTGACATGAAAATGGGAGAAAAAGATATCCTTGAAGTATGGAGTAATTACTTTGAAAAACTGCTAAATGAAACAAGCAGTGATGACAGTACAGTGGTAAAATAAACTGACCAGGCATGCAGTCAGGAATACATATCCATACTTGAAGTAGAAAAAGCCATTAAAGGCTTGAAATGCGGAAAGGCAGCAGGAGTAGATGATATTCGACCAGAAATGCTGAAGTATGGTGGTATAAAAGACTCACAGTGGCTGCACTGCATAGTTCAGAATGCCTGGACAGGGGGACGAATTCCTGATGATTGGAGTAGAGCTCTGATAGTAACCATATATAAAAAAGGGAAATAAAACTGAATGTTCCTGGTAAGATATATGCAAGTATACTTGAGAAACGGTTAAGAAGAATTGTGGAAGAAAAGCTTGGTGAAGAACAAGCTGGATTCAGGTCAAATAGAGGCTGTCAGGATCAGATCTTCACTTTATGACAAACAGTGGAGAAATCATGGGAATATAACAAAGATCTGTATTTAAGTTTTGTCGATTTGGAAAAGGCATATGACAAGGTGCCAAGAGAAAAATCTATTCAATATGCTACAGTTATATGGTGTCAATGGGGCATTATATCAAGCAATACTTAGCCTTTATTTGAGTTGTAAGTCAGCAGTTAGAATTGAAGGAAGTACAGGAAGATGGTTTAATGTTAAATCTGGTGTGAGACAAGGATGTACATTATCCCCTCTGTTATTCATTAAGAATATGGACCACATCATGAAGGAAAGTGGTAGTAAACATGATATCAAAATTGGAGATGTTAATGTCAGCTCTTTGCTTTATGTGGACAAAGTTATACTTTTAAATAAATCCGCTACAAGTCTGCAAGATTCTCTGACTAAATTGAATAACTGTTGTAACAGATTATGAAGGTCAGCAATAAAAAGACAAAGACAATGAAACTAGGCAGGATATCCACTGAGACCTATAGTAGACAGCATTGACTCACCCACATACAGGTTATCCAAATATTTGGCGTCATCGTTAAAAGCTTATGAGGGAAAATCTTCTTCTTATATTAAAAACTCAACAGATTTTGTCTCTAAAATAAAGGACCTAAAACTAAAATCTTCTGACATCATGGTGAGCTTTAACGTGGTAGCACTCTTTACCAACGTTCCGACACAGGACGTTCTCCATATTTTAAAAAACAAGATTTCACATAAAATGTTCTCTCTGTTATCTCACTGTGTAAACTCTGGCTATTTTGAATTCGAAGGTAAACTATACAAACAGGTCAAAGGATTAGCTATGGGAAGCCTCCTCTCTCCTGTGTTAGCCAACATTTTTTTCGAGGAATTTGAACAAAAAGCAATCTCCTCTTTTACTTTAAAACCGAAAATTTGGCTTAGATACGTGGATGATATATTCCTCATATGGGAGCATGGTACTGAGAATCTTCACAAGTTTCTCGACCACTTAAACAACCGCCATCAAGATATAAAATTGACTATGGAGATTGAAGAAAATAGTTCCATCTGTTTCCTAGATGTTAAACTCACTAAGATGCCTGAATCAATTAAAGTCTCTATATTTAGAAAGCCAACTCATACAGACAGATATTTGCATGCGTCATCCCATCACCATCCAGCGCAAAAGTTGGGTATTATATCAACTCTAGCGAATCGTGCAAGATCTGTACTCTCAGATGAAGAAGAACTGAAAAAGGAACTACAACATCTTAAATGGACCTTTAAAAACAATGGCTACTCTCTAAAAAATATTAACAACCAATTATCCCACCGTCAACGTAGCAACGTAGAGACACAGGACGACTCCAAAGGTCATATCGTCTTGCCATATCAGCACACTATCCAAAAAGCTGAGTAGAATTCTAAAGAAGTTTAACATAAAAACGTGCTTCTCGACTATGCCAAAAATAAGATCACGCTTCAACAACTATAAACAACCTCACAACCTTCTACAATTCCCAGGTGTATACAAGGTCACTTGTGAATGCGGAAAGCCTTACTGTGGGCAGACAGAGAAATCTATCTTACTACGTCTCGAAGAGCACCAGCGTGACATTGCTTATAAGAGAACCAGAGCAACTGCTCTGTCAAGCCATGTCCTGTTTTCAATAAACACGAACAACGAAAGCCACCTACATGAAATAAACTGGTCATCAACTTCAAACCTACACATCTCCCATGATGAAGTAGAGCGCCGCATTGTCGAGTCAAAAGAAATCACCTTGGACCCTTTTCACATGAATAACAATCTTAGCTATAATTTGGCTGACTCTTTCAACTCTACTATTAGATACTGGAGATCGTGTGATTCCACACACGCACAGGTGTACAACAATAGAACTTTAACTCGGACTGTAGTTCAAGCTCATAATAACTGTAATTTACAGTCGAATATTATGGCTTTATAATTGTATAGCTTTAGAGTGTGTCAATGTTAATTTCGTGTCTTTTAATATCTTTCTATGTTCTTATCGCCTGATGAAGTCATTCTTGACGAAACATGTTGCGTTTTTTCAAATAAATGTCATTGTGTTATAATTCTCGGGTTTTAAGTCAGTTAATTTAGAAAAATGAACATATCCCAACCCCGCGTTAATAGTACTAATCATATATATATATATATATACAGGGTGTTCGGGATAAATTTGACAGTTTCGTAAGGAAAAAGAAAATCTTCTTTGTATCTATTAAATTTAATGAATTGACAAAAAAAACATTACAGGCAGAGTTAATTACAATACTATCAACAAGATTTACTCAAAATAACCACCATTAGCATCGATCACAGCTTCAATTCTGCTTCGGAACCTCGAACAAGCTGATGCTACAGTCTCCCTGGGAAGGGCCGCAAAAACTGTTTTAATTTTATCCATTAACTGGGCTTTTGTATTACTGGAAGTGCGATTGGTGTCTTTTTCAACTGCGCCCCATACAAAATAATCCATGGGGTTAAGGTCTGGGGAGTTTGGAGGCCAAACATTTGGACTGGTGAAGTCGTAGAAATTTTCAGACAACCATTTTTTAATTTTCCCAGAGGTGTGGCAAGGGGCCGAATCCTGCTGCCATACATACGGCCTACCATTGCCTACCCTTGTTATCCAGGGCTTGACTACAGTTAGCAACTCCACGAACAAAGCCCGAATTCCAATGCCAGGGTTCTTCAACACCTGTTCCTGCAGATTTGCGAGGAATTCTGCTGTACAAACGCAATCGGATCGTCTGCTAGGGATCTTTCTTCTTGCTACATCCTCGTAGTCACCATTGCAAGTCTCTAGTTCATGCCTGATTGTTTTTACTGTATTCAGGGAGCATTGGGCAGCAGTCGTAATATCCTTATTTTGATGGCGGGCACGAATCATCATGATACAAGTTATTCTCTTCCATGATTCAGGTGGGTTCCAGCTATCCATCCTTTCTGACATCTTGTATGTGAATGAAGAAGGGTCCAAACTTTTAAATGAAGAGAAGTGTGTGTTAATACATGTAACTTACGGAAAAATATAATTAATTATAAATATGTCAAATTTATCCCGAACACCCTGTATATGTATTTTTTTTTTGTAATTGATTTTAAATTTTTATCTTCTGTTTATTATCATCTTCCCTTTATTCTTCCAGGACACAAACCAATCATTGTTAAATAACTTCTATTTTTATTTAAGTATAAAGAGCTAATAACTTCATTTCGGCAATGAAAACATTACTTAAATTAAGGGGATATTAAATCCCACATAGTTTTCAAACCGAATAAGAAACTCAAAGATTGGAATCAGAGAGTTTCTTGCCGAATATAGTAAACTATAAAGTATCGGCGAACACTTAGCGTGAGCTAATGCAAGTGACCCTAGTACATAGTACAATACCGGACGACTCGTACAAAGGTGGGGAAAGTTCGGATCGCTATTCTTAGGTATTTTCCATAATGTAAAAACACATTTCCTAGGAAATGTATGCTGTTATTACATTATGGAGGGAGGTCACTACCCAGACCGGTTTCAGCCTTTTTTGAGGCTTCATCAGTGAGTAGCTAGACCTAATACCAAAGTGTATAGCGAAGAGAACTTATATACTCTGCGATACGATTTTCCAAAAAGGTGCAACCATTAAGTTACTTAAGTATAAAGAGCTAATAAGTTTCATTTCGGCAATGAAAACATTACTTAAACATTACTTAAATACTCCGGTATTGTACTACGTACTACGTGAGCTAAGTATCGGCGAACACTTAGCGTGAGCTAAGTGTTCGCCGATACTTTATAGTTTACTATATTCGGCAAGAAACTCTCTGATTCCAATCTTTGAGTTTCTTATTCGGTTTTAAAACTATGTGGGATTTAATATCCCCTTAATTTAAGTTCTATTTTTATTCTAGCTTCTATTATTTGTTCATTCCATAATTTATAACATTTTTTAACTGTTTTGAAAGGGAATTATGAATCCAAATCATAAAACCTGCTTATGCTAATTGGTCTCTGTTAACTCCACTATATATTAGATTAAAATTTTCAGTTCTCATGGTTCCTTTTAATTTCTTTTTGCTTCGGTGATTACTGCTATTTGAAAATTTCTTTCATTTAATATTTAATCTAATTCTATTTCTTTCATTTAATATTTAATCTAATTCTATTTCTTTATATACTATTCTTCTTACATTCCAGTTTTATATGTATTATATTTTGTTTCCATATTTCAATTTTTTTCATTTTTAAAATGCAAACATTATTTCTATTTTCATTTTATCTGTTCCATTCCAGGGTCATTTTCCATAGATTCATTTTGAATACCTTTCTCTATTGGCTTAGTAGTAAATTAGTGTTCTCCATGTCAGGTTACTAGAGACTGGTGATGGATAGTCCAGTGGTAAGACTGCTACCTTAAGGCTTCCAAACTAGCTTTTTTCCAAATTTAAACCCGTAGGAGGAATAGGGTTTATTGAAGAGGAAAGAGTAGATTTTAGAGGGGTCATAAATATAGGCCAGATATGCAAAGATCCTATAGCTCTTGAGTACTCTAATAGCATAAGGATCATAAAATAAGACAAGTTGGCTGATAAGGCCTTATACGAAAGAGTTACACAGAAATAATATTAATATAATTTTAATTTTTAATAGTTTTTAATTAATATAATGTTACACATTATTGTATGTACGTTGCTTATAGTAATGTTATTATGTGATACACTATTGTGATGTGCAATCACAATAGTGTATCACATAATGAATCTCAGTAACAGGAATGCATGTTAGCTGTGAGTTGTTTTAGAGCAGTGGAAGCTGGGTAACAAGAATGCTAGCAAGCAAGAGTAGGCAAGGAGAGCTGGAAAGGTGGAATAAACTACCAAGATAAGTTCTCTAATCACAGAAAAGTTTTTATATACATCTTTAACCAATCTCCAAGGAGGAATTAAGTTAATAATTGAACGACAGTATAATGTATAAAGCCTTTATATGTTATTATTCAGCTCATCTATCCCTCTCTGCAAGTTAGTCACTTACTCGCCATTCATTTACCCAATCAAAACCATCTCCGTAACTCAAGCCTTCCACACTTCAGACTCATATTTTTTCATTCATACTTTGCTCGTCATTCTCTCCTATCACACTACTCGTCTCCCGCCATTCATTTCCCATCCCTGAAGCAACTAGGTCAGTTATCAATATATATCTAGTTCATTAATTTCCTTCCACTTTCTGCATTTTGCGCATATATGCACTCCTCCCTTCTCTCACCCGCCACGTATCCAACTCCCAGGAGGCATATATGCTGCAATCACTGCATGCCACAAAGTCCGTTATTATATTACGTATAATAGGGTTCTTAAATGGCGGAGGACTCGGTGACACGCCATTTGTGATTACAGTTACGACTTCCATCATTCCTTACTGCCAATTATGTAACTGCTAAACTAATCACTAAAAAATATATGAACACTGTATTACAGATATATATATATATATAAATAAATAAACTCTAAATATAAACATATATATATAAATATAATGCTATATTCAACTATACTAGATGGCGAAAACTTATCTTCTCTTCCACAGCAATGCTGCAGACTGTGACCTTGCCTTCTCGTTAACTCAACGAAACTCGGTAACAATGAAACTCCAAAAGCAGAACCACTAAATAACACTTGTGTTACTGAGAAAAAAATGCAACACAATTCACAAAAGAATTCACACTATACACCGTTTAAAAAACAATTTTCCCTACAACCTCAAGTGATATACATTCCAAGGAGCAAGATGGAATCTACAGTAAAGTCCCTTTTTTTGAAATGTATTTGATACTATTGAATTATAAATGTATTCCTATTATCTGGACAATTATTTTTTGTCCTTCAGCAAAATAACAAAGGATGCATTAAGGAAACTGGTTTACTGAAAGACAACATATTTAAGTATAATGGCTAAGTGATGCTTTTTAACTTTTAGTGTATTCCGAGGAATTTAAGAGATGAGACAGAATGAATGAGTAGAAATAACAAAGAAAGATAAAGAAAAAAACTGATGGAATAAATCTTGCATAAAAAATTTCCATACAGTAATTTGAAACCATAAAACTTTTATCTGAATACTATGTTCAATTTGTTTTGTGTATTACTTAATGTCATTCCTCAGAAATGAATTTAATGGAGAATTAGAGAGAGTGAGAAGTAATGTTTTCTTTGAGCTCATATAATCCAATTTTAGAATGACCATGTAGTTTTTCTGTGTATTTAATTAGAATTTAAGAATTAAATCTATAGAATATTGAAATTAACTGATTCTAATTCTAAACAGAGAGAGAGAATGAAAGTCAGATCTCCTTAGAGAGAGAGAGAAAGTGAATTATTAAGCCTACAGAATTTGTATCTGTTTATATATTTATGTTTACGGTAAATGTTTTATTATTTTTATAATCGAGCTTCATTCTTTGGATATACACATGTTAATCTTTAAAGTCAATGCACCATCATGAATATGAATCTAAAACATTATAACCAACTAAAAAAAATTATAATACATTGTTATCCTACTCTATCGCTGAGTAACTAAAAGGTTGGATATAAAGACAAAGAAAAATATAACTGGTACAGTCGATTGACAGTATAACAAACTGGTGCAATCAATCTTCAAATATAACACTACTCAATTTTAATCTTTAAAAGGTACCTGCGACATGTTTATAAATAATAAATTACACGATAACCACAGTAATTAACTTTAATGAAATGAAAGTACAGATATTTTGTACTGAAGATAACAGTACATCATCATCATGTAGAAACAAGTAAATCAAAGTAACCAGAATACAAAGTACATACGGCAGTCAGTGGTTTACCAATTAAAATTGTTGCCACATGCTAGAAATTAATATTAATAAATGATTTTTATTATTGTGTGACACCTCCAGGGAGTCTGAAGACTCATTGAGGGAGGACACCTACTCTAGAACTCTGTCTATACTGCTCAACTCACCAACTACAACTAATCACAACTACACCTGCCACCAACACTAGTATTTCCACAGGCAGTGGTGTAGCTGGGGGGTCCTCCCTGGGCGGCACTTTGAACCTTACCCAATACATCGTTTTGACTTTTTGTAAACATTTTTGTATGTATTGAGAGGGGCAGCAAAAGCTCTAGCAACGCCACTGCCCATGGCAGGATTCGAACCCACAGCCTTTTGGCTGGAGAGCAATACTAACCGCTCTGACAACAGGCTGGCTGGTTCTTATATGGCCAAGTGAAATTACAGAACTTTCAGCTGAATGCTGTTGTTTTGTATTTGATGTTATCTCTCAGAACTGTATTTAATAGTGAGTTAGAGAGTCAAAGATATACTTTACTGGGCTATATAATATTATTAAAAATATTTTGATGGTTACATAAGATAAGAATCTTATGTAACCATCAAAATAGTTTTTAAAATTTATAATCTAAAAGTATATATGTAATTTGTTCCCATTTGGTAATACAATTGTATAAATTAGTAGCGTCCGACCGGTATGTGGTTAAACTGTAGTGATATAAAAGAAACTTAAATGTATTTAAACTTTAACTTACTTACCATAATGTTGTAATCCTTAGGGATTAACACAGAAATGCTGTATATATATATTCTGTATGTTTGTTTATAGCAGTTTTTGCATGCTTTACACTATTACTGTCCACGCGGTTAGCCTAGTGGTTTGCGCTTCGCAAGCCACTAGGGAAAGAGTGTCCTAGGTTTATTCCTGTGGACGACGTGAGTAGCTTAAGGATCTTCCTCAGTCATAGACAAGTTAGCCAGTCTTGGGCATGGACAGCAGGGCTTATTTTCCACCAGTTTATCTGGGGTTTTTCATCCCACAAGCAGGCAAACCGGCCCTGTGAACACATAGGGTACAGCCATAGGATATAGTATGGCAAGGAAGGCAATGGGAAACCACCTTGCTCATAGTCATTGGTCATTTATAGTTGCCTATAAACTATAAAGTTGCTATATGTGGTTATAGCCGAAAGGCTAAAACCACAACCAACACTGTTACTGTACGACAGAATGCTGAATAAGCAAAGAGCAGGCAGAGAAGGAGAGCCAGAAAGGTCTAATAAAAACTACTGAGTTAAGTTCTCTAATCTTTATCTTTAACTACTCTCCAAGGATATGGAAATGTGAAGATAATTGAAACACAGTATAATGTATGAACAGCAAGGAGTGACGAAGCAGCTGCATTAATTAGTCATAAGCCCCCTCACTGGGGGTGGGGAGACTCAAACCATTCTAGGATGGATGGATGGATGGATGAGTAAGATGAGATAGGATAATGTACGAAGCCTTTACATGTAAGAAGCAAATGATATATATTCCAAGGAGCAAGATAGAATCTGTAATAAAGTATCTTTCACTGGAAATGCATTTGGAACTGTTCAATTAATGTATTCCTATTGTTTGAGTGACTATTATTCATGCCTACTTCAGCAAATTGAAAGATGTGTTTAAGTAGACTTGCTTACTGAAAGAGGATATATGCAAGTATATTAGTTAAGTGAAACCTTTTAACTTTGAGTGCATTCTAAGGAATTTGAGATAAGGAAGAATGAATAATTGCTGCAAAGGAAGTTCTTATATGGCCAAGTGAAATTACAGAACTTTCAGCTGAATGCTGTGTTGTTTTGAATTTGATGTTCTCTCAGAACGGTATTTAGCAGTGAGTTAGAGAGTGAAAGATATACTTTATTCAGCTCATATAATCTAATTCTAGAATGGCTATTTAATTGTTTTTTGCATGTATAACGAGAAGTCAGATATACAAAATGGTATACATTAAATTACTAATTGTAATTCTACAGGGAATATCAATGTCAGAGTTAAAGAGAGAATTAATGAGTATAGAGAATTGTATTTATTGTATATAATTATATGCTTAGAATAAGCATTTTATTATTTTTATAATCGAGCTTCACTGTTTAGATCATTATGCTGCACCTGCTGCTGGAGGCTAGGGCTGGTGGATGAGGACTGGAGTTCTGTTTCCTAATGTTCCCATGTTGATCGGATGTCTGCACTAAGCACGCCATCAACATGGTGACTTCGATGAAGGAGATCAAAGCCACCAGGTTGCCTAACGAGAAGCAAATTGGCCCAGGGCAGAAACACAACAGGCAAAAACTTCCACGTTGTGCAGTAGTGGGATTGCATCTGTGAATAGGCATTCAGGAATAGCCAGGAAAACATAACCAAACCGAGTTCTTTTGGCTGGCCTGGTTGACCGAGTTGTTAGTGTATCCACTCTCCAGTCAAAATGTTGTCGGTTCGAATCGAAACGTAGGCATGGATGTTTGGGATTGTCTGTAAAAATACCAGTGGTGGTGGTGGGTGGCAGATGGTGATGGGGTTGATGATGATAGTTGCGGTTCGTTGTAGAGGAGGTGTCCTCCCTCTATGAGTCCCTTAAACTCCCTGAAAGCGTCATGTAATACTGGACTCAAACTGCTAACATCCATGTGTGCTACGATGAACTCGAAAGAAAGATTGCTGAATTTAGGGAAATTTCTCTAGATTCCTCTCATATCAACAACAGCCTGAGCTACAATCTCTCTGATGCACACGTTGCTTCTGTTCAGTACTGGCGCACTCGCGACAGTGCGTAGTATTAGTTTGTTTGGAACTCATACTTCCATTTTTTTCAAACACGCTGCTGTTTTTTATACTTGTTCTGTTAGTACAATTTTAAGTCTCTGTAATTTTTTATATACTTCTTTGATTGTGATACCTGAGGATGTTTCTGTAACGAAACTAGTAAACTAGTAGTACGTTTTTTAAATATATCTTGTCATCTTTTCTCTCAGTAATAGTCATTAAACCATTTATATATATATTTATTTATACATTAATGGCATATATATACATTAATGGCATATGTATATATATTAATGGTATATATACACACACACACACACACACACACACATTAATGGAATATATATATATATATATTTATACATTAATGGCATATGTATGTATATCTATATATATATTAATGGTATATATATATATATAAATACATTAATGGAATATACACGCACACACACACATTAATGGTGTATATATATATATATATATATATATATATATGCATATTAATGGCACATATATATATATATAAATACATTAATGGAATATACACACACACATTAATGGTATATATATATATATATATATATATATATATATATGCATACATTAATGGCACATATATATATATATGTATACATTAATGGCACATATATACATATGTATACATTAATGGCACATATATATATATGCATACATTAATGGCACATATATATATATATATATATATGCATACATTAATGGCACATATATATATATATATATATATGCATACATTAATGGCACATATATATATATATATATGTATACATTAATGGCACATATATATATATATATATGTATACATTAATGGCACATATATATATATATGTATACATTAATGGCACATATATATATATATATATGCATACATTAATGGCACATATATATATATATATGCATACATTAATGGCACATATATATATATATATATGCATACATTAATGGCACATATATATATATATATGTATACATTAATGGCATATATATATATATGTATACATTAATGGCATATATATATATATGTATACATTAATGGCATATATATATATATATATGTATACATTAATGGCATATATATATATATATATATATGTATACATTAATGGCATATATATATATATATATGTATACATTAATGGCATATATATATATATATATGTATACATTAATGGCATATATATATATATATATATGTGTGTATACATTAATGGCATATATATATATATATATATATATGTATACATTAATGGCATATATATATATATATGTATATGTATACATTAATGGCATATATATATATATATATGTATACATTAATGGCATATATATATATATATGTATATGTATACATTAATGGCATATATATATATATATGTATATGTATACATTAATGGCATATATATATATATATATATGTATATGTATACATTAATGGCATATATATATATATATGTATATGTATACATTAATGGCATATATATATATATGTATATGTATACATTAATGGCATATATATATATATATGTATATGTATACATTAATGGCATATATATATATATATATGTATACATTAATGGTATATATATATATATATATATATATATACATTAATGGTATATATATATATACAGGGTGTTCGGGATAAATTTGACATATTTATAATTAATTATATTTTTCCGTAAGTTACATGTATTAACACACACTTCTCTTCATCTAAAAGTTTGGACCCTTCTTCATTCATATACAAGATGTCAGAAAGGATGGATAGCTGGAACCCACCTGAATCATGGAAGAGAATAACTTGTATCATGATGATTCGTGCCCGCCATCAAAATAAGGATATTACGACTGCTGCCCAATGCTCCCTGAATACAGTAAAAACAATCAGGCATGAACTAGAGACTTGCAATGGTGACTACGAGGATGTAGCAAGAAGAAAGATCCCTAGCAGACGATCTGATTGCGTTCGTACAGCAGAATTCCTCGCAAATCTGCAGGAACAGGTGTTGAAGAACCCTGGCATTGGAATTCGGGCTTTGTTCGTGGAGTTGCTAACTGTAGTCAAGCCCTGGATAACAAGGGTAGGCAATGGTAGGCCGTATGTATGGCAGCAGGATTCGGCCCCTTGCCACACCTCTGTGAAAAGTCAAAAATGGTTGTCTGAAAATTTCTACGACTTCACCAGTCCAAATGTTTGGCCTCCAAACTCCCCAGACCTTAACCCCATGGATTATTTTGTATGGGGCGCAGTTGAAAAAGACACCAATCGCACTTCCAGTAATACAAAAGCCCAGTTAATGGATAAAATTAAAACAGTTTTTGCGGCCCTTCCCAGGGAGACTGTAGCATCAGCTTGTTCGAGGTTCCGAAGCAGAATTGAAGCTGTGATCGATGCTAATGGTGGTTATTTTGAGTAAATCTTGTTGATAGTATTGTAATTAACTCTGCCTGTAATGTTTTTTTGTCAATTCATTAAATTTAATAGATACAAAGAAGATTTTCTTTTTCCTTACGAAACTGTCAAATTTATCCCGAACACCCTGTATATATATACACATTAATGGTGTGTATATATGTATATATATATATACACACACACACACACACACACACACACACACACACACACACACACACACACACACATTAATGGTGTATATATATATATATATCATTAATGCTGATGATGTTGATAGAAAACTTTGTGGTACAGATATCTGTTGAATCAAATGATTGATTGAAATGAATCATTCGATTTTTAACTGTCTCTTTATTCCAAGAATATCAGAATGAGATTCAACCATATTTATATTATATACAGAATACAGAATCAATTGAAAAAGGTGTCTGACAAGATTCTCTCTATCACCCAAAATCTTTACAGCAGTCCTTCAAGAAATATTTAATATAAACTGGACAAACCTTGGTATAAATATTAATAACAGAAACTTAACACATCTAAGATATGCAGATGATATCATAATTTATGCAAACACTCCAGAAGACCTTAATATAATGATAGAAGTTCTATATCATGAAAGCAGAAAAATGGGTCTAAAGATAAACAGAGAAAAAACTAAAATCATGTTTATTGGTTTAGTAACACCAAAAAACATAATAGAAAACAATTTTTTGGAAATAGTCTCTTCATAAGCATACTTAGGTCATCTCATTGACCTAAAGTGGACTCCAAAAGGAAATAAATAGGAGAGAGTTCAACTTGCCTGCAGTACATTCAGAAAATTGAAAAACATTTTTCAAAACGATGATGTCCCACTCTGTTTAAAAAGGAAGACCGTGTATACTTCCAATCATCTCATATGGTTGCAAAACTTGGTTTCTGGAAGAGCACTGGCAAATAAATTAACTCAAAGAAGAATAGAGAGGTTGATGCTAGGCATCACATTAAAAGATAAGCGAAACACCTGTATAAGAAGCTAGACTCGCATCACTGACATCATTCTTCATCACAAGCGACTAAAATGGAAATGGGCCGGATATTTATCCAGAAAAGAAGATGAGTGATGGACCACCATACTTATGAAATGGATTCCTAAAGAAGGGTAATGAAGCCGAGAATGTCCTAAAAGAAGGTGAAGTAATGAACTGTCAGAGTTTACTGGGGAAAGTTGGTCAACCATTGCCAAGAACAAGGTGGAAAGAACTGGAGGAGGCCTTCGTCCAGCAGTGGACAGAAAATGGCTGAGAAGAAGAAGCCAGAATACCCTATATCTTATCCGGTCATCACCACAGCATTGTTTACAACAACTACGTCATTCTCACATTTCCTTTTGCCTGCTGATCACTAGGATAACATTTAGCTTTCCAGCCAGCACATTATACTTTTCATTACAAACTTCTATTTTCCTGATTATACATCTACAATTTCTGCCTAATCTCCTTATTCATTGATTTCTCATCCCCTTTGTTTATCCTCTTAACTCTTGAAATGCAATGTAACACAGATCTCTATGTACAATGTTCTCTTCTCCTGGTTCATGTCGTATGACATGAGTTTGCCTCCAAAGCTCCTGTCAATCTCCTGAATAACAATGCAGGCCTAAAAGCAAAGCATGACCTGTAACAAAATACACGATACTCTGTCTGTGTATTTTGGCCTACACTGATTGTGCTGATTTGCTGATACATGGCATCTACATCTTCCTGTGGACCCCATGGTCTATAGCGGCACCCAGCAATGTATTTTGTCCTACTTACCTATATCTCACACCAGACAGCTTCAAATGAACCCTCTCACAGACCTAATATCCTATTTAGCTTCTAATTTTGTTGGTTGTAATACTGCAGTTATCATCAGCAATTATCCACCTCCTTTCCTGTTCCTTCTATCCTCCCTGAAAATACCCTTTACATTCTCTCCCTGTAACTATATCATTTTTAATCAACAAGGTCTCAGTGATGCCTATAATAAGTATTCTCTTGATTCTATGTAAATCCTGTAATAATAATACAATAATACCAAAAACCATCACAAGTCAGTTCTGTTTATCCTATTTACTTAAACATATAATAATAAAATAAAAATAATATAATAATTTATAATTTTATTATAAAAATATATTATAAAATATAACAATAATGTAATGAAATAATATTATATATAATAACATAATAATGAAGCATCCATTATTTTATAACTGGTCTCTGATAGCAGCCTACTTAGAACAGAACAGTGAAATCCAGAGGGGAGATAAATCTCTTAATAGTAAGACTGCCAAAAATCTCATATATTTAAATATATGTTTTAAAACCAGTCACTAAAGCAAAGTATTTTCATTCTTAGAGTCAGCAATACACAGAAATAAACAAGGCTATAGAATGCACAATATAATATATGAACTGTCAAATCACATACTCTACCTAGTTTACAACACAAACTTATAAAATTACCTGAGTTGAACTAGCAGAAATAATTTCTGGAGTTTCAATTTTTCTTTTAACACGCTTTGGTGTTGTTGTTGAACATGAAAGCCCAGAACTAATGTCGTTATGAATGTGAGAGTTAGAATTAATATCCTTTATAATTACAGGACTAATTTCTTCAAATGTTCTTGCTTGATCTGATAGTAACCTTTTTCTCTGACCTACAGTTTTTTCTTTACTTTGATTCTCCAATTTGAAAGCGAGTGTTTTTAGAAAATGTGCCAATTTATTTGGTGGACAATTATACAAAAGTAACTGGATATTCTGATTTTGAAATTTTAACGTTGCTTTGCCTTCCTTTACAAATCTTTTATGAATTACAATATTATCAAGAGTAAATCGATTATTGAACTTGGCACTTTCAACTTTTAGGATAATATCACGGAATTCATTTCTCCCCAAATAAAGTAATACATTTTGATGAGTAGCACGTTTCACAACAGAACTATCTGAGTGGAATGTTTCCAAATTGACTGAGCAAGTTAAAGACTGGTCATTATTCATTTTCTTTCAAACCTTCCAATATGCATACGCTCCCTAAAAATGATTGGAGTGGGGGGGGGGGGATATATATCCACAACTTATAAAAGCAAGGAGTCGGAATTTAATAAAACGGATACAAAATAAATAAATAAATAAATGCAAGTTATTCACTATATACAATGCCAGATGAATTTAAATATATCTATGTAATGAATACATAAACTGCGAAGACAGCAATTCATATCACATCTTGAGTCGTGCAATTATTCAGCTCAGAAATTAAAACTTGACTGAGCAAAATAACATCAAGCGATCGCTAAATCAAAAGCTGATACCGTCAAGTTCCAAAGATGTCTTTTTTTTTTTTTAAATAATAAACGTGTGTATTCACATGAACATATCAAACGAGTGCTGAAATTGGACACAACATCTATAGTTTACAAAATCACTAACTTCTACCATACAGTACAAAATGAAACATTTCAAATAAAACAAAACAAAATCATATAAACCGCTTTAAACTTTCAAAGCATACTCCGTAACTAAAAACTGATTACTAAACAAGATCAAGCTAGAAATCAGCAAGAAATCCGCCAAAACATGCCGCACTTTTTAATAAATTACATTACTGTATTGGGAAATTATTTTATTAATATAAGATTCGGGAACTTGATGGAAGCCTACAATCTAGTAAACATCAAAAAAAAAAAAAAATCAATATAAAATGCATCATCGTTAATATTATGTGTACACAGTACAAAAATATTTCGACCCATGGAATAACGGGTAGTTGGTTTAAATTTTTTTCTACTGCGCCATAATAATAGGTAAATAATTAACGAAAACAACAAAATATGCAAAACGATGTAAACAGAGAGTTACAAGAAACTTTCCCATACTAGACTGTGAAAGAATCTTGCTCTCATTTCGTATACGGCATAAGTTGCTAACTCTTGATTTCAATTACACTTCTTGTAAAAATTCAAAGGACACCATAGTGTGAGGAACAAACAGCCATGGTACCAACTTTATTAAGTTGAAAGATCTCATTTTGCTGCGATGACTGCAGCAATCCTACGGGTCAGGCTTTCTACAAGTGTGCGATAGCGATCAGTGTGAATTTTGGATCATCTTGCTATTGACATGTAATGAGGACTAATGAGGGCCAGGACAATTCTGGGACGGACTTGATCTCACTGGATGCTCCAGTTCACCCCCATAGATCTTCAATAGGGTTGCAATCAGGGCTATATGGAGGCCTGTCAAGTGTGGTGCGATCATGTTCAAAAACCACGCAGTTAAAGCAACAGGCTTACGACAGTGTGCATTATCTTGTTCAAAGAGACAATGGCAAGTTGCATAGAAACGAGACAAAGTAGGATGCATTGAATTGTCCGGAATGTTTAAATACCGCTTGGAGTTCAATGTTCGTGGCAAAACAAACATAAAATAAGACCAAACAAGGAAAAACGGGTTAAGTTTCCTCCCTCGGTGAGTCTTTGGACTCCCTGGAAGTGTCTAATAATAATAATAATAATAATAATAATAAGACCATCACACAGCCACAAATGAATTTCATTGTTGGGATTACACCAGGGTTTCTCAAACTTTTTCTAAAATGGAACACTTCACAAATCCTGAAATTTTCACGGAACACCTTGGTTATTTTAAAAAAAAATCAGCTAACGCCTTTTTAATCCCGTATACGGGGAGTAGGCGAGGCCATTTAGCCCTATCTAACTTTTGGAGACTGAGTGGACAGTTCAATCTCCACTGGTACCAGAGATAGATGGCCCAAGGCTATCACTAATTAAGTGGTACACAGTGAAGAGAGACGGCTCAAATGTGCCACCATCTCGTGGTCCCAAACCCTAACACAATATATTTAATGTCTGAAATAATGAGGGTTCTACCTTGGTTATTTTGTAATATATTAATTAATAATTAATTGGTAATTTAGCTGATTTTAATATTAATTAAACATCAATTAAACCATTATTAAATTAATTTGTGCTGATTTTCATTGACATATCCTATTCTGATCACCAAAAATTTATATTAAAAGTATTACGAGTGAATGCAGACTTTTTCTCCTGTGTGCTGGTAGTTTTCCCCTCCTTTTGTACATCCTGGAGATTTTTGTAGACTTGAGGTGGATAACTCACTATCTGTTCGTGGATGACTCACTATCTGTTCCGTCACAAACACCTTCAATAAGAGATTTCTTATTTCCAACATTAAACAAAGTGCATTGTTTCTTATTCATATTAGAATTCAAATCTGTTGTCCTGTTACTTTTTAAAATTTCAAAAAAATCATGGCACTCCGGTTTCAGAACAAGCACTTACACACTGCAATACTAACTTGTGAAGAAAGTATTCAGTATTAATAGAACCTGATACAGACTACCTTGATCTTCAATTTCAGCGGAAATATTTTCTTTATACTTCCTTGTTGATTGGTCACTGACATTTGCAACACAAATATTATTTCGTTCAGTTTTGAGAACACGCCGCCCATTGTTGTAATCGGCTTGCAGGCGATTTTTCTGATCGGTCATAAACGGCGGTAATCTCTTTCCCGAATTGTTGAAAGATTTCGATGTTTAAAAATTAACGATAATTCATGAATATTTCCATGTTTAAAAATATGCCGCTTGGTCACTGACATTTGCTACACAGATGCCATTTCCTTCAGTTTTGAGAAACAGAGGATATGCCACCCATTGTTGTAATCGGCTTGCAGGCGATTTTTATGATAGGTCACAAACGGCAGTATTCTCTTTTCCAAATGTTGAAAGGTTTCCATGTGTGAAAATTAACGATACACAGATGTTATTAGGCGTTCTGGGTCTGAGCTTCTCCACATATTCAGGAATATTATTCTCCTCAGAATATTTCTACTATAAAATATTTATTCATGAAAAATGCTTAGAAAACTAAAATGACAAATTCCACAACTTCTCGCGGAACACCTATTCACCTTCCGCGGAACATAGTTTGAGAAACCCTGGGTTACACAATGGTAAGTGAGAATCGCAGGGCAACTGCCATACGCTCAACAATCCCCTGCTCAGTAGAGGAGGTGGAATCATTCATCCATCGATTAAACAGTTTTAAAGCTTTCAAGTCTAACTGTACCTTTTACACCAATGAAGACGACACCGCATGTTGGTCCGGGTAATGTGGGGCTTGGATACTGCGGACCTACCACGAAAATCCATTTGTCAGCCTAGGTTCTGAATGTTTTTTTTCAGATTCGCGTTCCAGTCAAAGCCGAAAACTCTGAATACAAGGTATAGGCCAACAACTAAACGCTAAAACCTTCGTAGCACCCCCGCCCCGGTGAGGAATGCGGAGTGTGGTGGGTTATGCACTGCCAGTAGAACTTGCATTTGACTCCCTGAGCTTCCTTCTCAGTATGGTATGCTTGATCATTGAACTCAGATGGTCCAATTTCCCAACAGTTTGCCAGAGAGGCCTACCATATGGAATCTTATCAAAACGTCGCATTCATACTCCAGCACTTTCCTTCTCGCAGCCGTTTCACACGGACACAGTTGCAATGACGTGAGGGCATCATATTCCACTAATTTATACAATCTACCAACATGTGACAATTACATGGCATGTTGCACCTTATTAAGAGTTATGTCTGTTGACTACTTTCCAAGATATATATATATATATATGTATATATATATATATATATATATATATATATATATATATCAGCTAACGCCTTTTTATTCCCGTATATACGGGAGTAGGCGAGGCCATTTAGCCGTAACTAACTTTTGGAGACTGAGTGGGCAGTTCAATCTCCACTGGTACCCAATCAGAGACAGATGGCCCAAGGCTATCACTAATTAAGCGGTAAGCAGTGAAGAGAGACGGCTCAGATGTGCCGCCATCTCGTGGTATCTAACCCTAACACAATATATTTAATGTCTGAAATAATGTGGGTTCTACGGTCGATTTTCTTGAGTTTACAGGACGAAAAACCCGAGTTTCCGTGAGGAAAAACCTGCTTGCCCGTGCCAGAGATCGACTAACTCGGGAACCGGTCGAAAAAAGGCTTAGAAAAATTTCCTCTAGTCGCCGACTAGACTCGAAACCAAGACTTCCTTCGTGCGGCCTAGCGCGGTGTATGCAAACGCCACATCCACTGAGCTACATTTTTTTTTTTGATATATATATATATATATATATATATATATTGTTACATTCCCCATTCCATAATTATGTCTATTTAATGGTTAAATTACGTCTCTTTCTTCCCTTGTCTCTCTTCTATTATATTTTACTTTTTTCTCTTAACTTGGGGCCGTATTTTACTATAAGGATATCGTTCGTGGGTTGAAAGCAAAGAGATTCCCATCAGACAATACTTTGTTTCTAAGCGAATGCTGATTCTTACCTCGAACTCAGGGAAAATTTCTATTTAGCTGCGCCACCCTAAGTTCTAGATTTTCAACCAGTGAATAGTAATACTAAAAAAAAAAAAAACAGTATCGAGCTCTGAACTGTATCCTTATTTCTGTGTCATAGATAAATTAATTCTTCAAGTCTCAAATTTATGACTATCTTGGTCTGCAGTCATGACCTCCCTTCCAAAATACCTCCTCTGTGGTGCGATTTTAATGGGGGGGAGGGTGCAGTAGAAAATGATTTCAGGCAAGGCAATTGTTAAATCAAAAGAAAGCATTTAATTATGCACTAAACAAATTAAAATCATGAATAATTCAGACACATTCACTTCTAAATAAATCTCAGTTAAATAATAAGCACTCAGTCTCTCCACTTCAATCTTAACAAGCTTATGAAATAGTTCCACATTGCACTAGAACAAAGGTAAAACAAAAGCTAATGTCTCAACAATATTAAGATTAATTCTGACATGCATTAGCTTCAATATCAACTTCAGATAAAATATATACACTCAATTCTTTTAATTTCTATCTTAAACAAGCACAGGTATCAGGTCCACATAACTTTCAAATCAAGGTAATGCAAATATTAATGTTAAAATACTGCTAAGGTTATGCACTTCACTGACGTTCAGGTCATGCTCTAATTTTCTACATTCATCTCTTGGAATTTAGTCTGTCTCTCTAAACTAGGTTTCTAGAGCCCTTACGCAAAATTACAATATTCTAGTCTTAAAAGTTCTACTAAAAGTTACAACCACTCTTTTTGCACACTTTCGTTTAACAAAGAAAATGTTTCTACATTACCACCCAGTTGGGAATTGCTCGAAAATCATACACTTCTCGATACAGCTCCACCTTCAGATTTGTTTCTGGTTCCGTTTGACCTGCAGTTTCCTTCTCGTCAGACTCGGGCTAGATGAATCTCGGACACTGAAGACACGTGCTTGCCTTTCACTTGTCATTAAGCAAAGCTCGACTGTTCATACTGTATACCGGACCTCAGCTCCGCTGAACGAATTTTGTATCGGCAGATTCTCAAGGACTGCTCGGCATTCTTTCCTTGCTTGTGGCTCGACGCTTCGCCCAAGAAACCGGGACGAACATCGGGGCACGGAGAGTAGGGCTCCCACAAGCGCTGAGGACTGACCGATAAGGGACTCTGGCTGGAGACCCGACAAACGAGAGAAAAAGCCCCGTTTTGTTAACTTCTGTGGTAGATGGAGTGAGCCCTTGGCTCTTTATCCCTTTATCTCTATTTAACTTGAGGTGGCTGGGTGGGTATTATGCCCGCTCTTGGTGAGCTTTTCTAGTGGTTTTCATTTTAAGATGGATTTTGGTCTTCTGTGTTTGAAATGGTCAGTTGGGCTGTAGTTTGATGCCTGTCTTAGTAATTGGTTCTTGTGGTTTTTTGTTATTGCGAAGAATTTTTCTGCGACGGTTTTCATGAGTGTCTTGATGCTTGGTAGTTTAGTATCGCGATGAATTTGGGCATTTCTGACAAACCAGGGTGCGTTTAGTGCCATCCTGAGATAGTTTGAGTTGTTCTGAGTAGTTTGCAATTTTTTAATGTTTCTTTGTGTCGTGTGTTCCCCAGGCTGGTGAGGCGTAGATTAATTGGGGTCTTATTACTGTCTTATATATGAGGATTTTGTTATTTTGGTTTAGGAAGCTTTCCTGTTTAGGAGTGGGTACAGTTGTGCTATGGTCTGGTTGACCTTTGTAATGATGTAGTCGGTGTGCGTCTTTAAATTTAATTCCCTGTCCAGGTGTTCTCCTAGGTATTTTGCTGTTTTCTGCCTGGGGGTTATTTTTCCAAACATTTGAATGTTATCTTCTGGTTCTGTTTTTCTTCTTCTGAATAATACTGCAGTACTTTTTATTGGATTAATTGCTATTCGCCATTTGCTGTATAGGTTGCGTTCTTGTTCTTGGTTGCGAGTTTTGGTCTGAGGGATCTAGCTATGATGACTGTGTGATCGGCATAGAGTGCAGTGATGGTTGGTGATAAGTTGGGGAGGTCGGTCATGTATATGGAGAAGAGTAGAGGAGATAGTACGGATCCTTGCGGAACACCGGTCATTATTTTTCTTTCAGTGGATCTGATTCCTTCTATTTTAATTCTGAATTTTCTGTTATTTAATAAAGATCTGAGGAGTTGGACGACCAGTGTTGGTATTCCGAACTTGTGTAGCTTGTACAGTAGCCCATAGTGCCAGATCTTGTCAAACGCCTGGGCTATGTCTAAGAAGATTGCTCCTGAGTGTGGGGTGCCATTCGTATCCTTGAGTGATATGTTCTAACTCTGTAGACTTGTTGGGTTGTTAAGTGGTCTTTTCTGAAACCGAATTGTTCATGAGGTATTATGTTGTTGTTTTCTGCTGCTTCTTGTATTCTGGGATTATGTGTTCTGCTATGTGATCAAGGATTATGTGTTCTGCTATGTGTTCAAGGATTATGTGTTCTGCTATTTTGCCTATGCAAGATAGTAAGCTGATGGGCCTGTAATTTTGTGCGAATTGTGTGTCCTTTCCTGGTTTAGGGATGAGAAAGATGTCAGCTAGTTTCCAGCGTTCTGTGTAATGTTTTAGTCGTAATATGGCGTTGGTGATGGCTACTAGGTGCATGATGCCTTTGCAGGGGAGTAGTTAAAGTGCTACATTCGGGATCCCATCAGGACCTGGGGCGTCGATGTTTTAGTTTGGATGCGTATACCTTCATCTGTGTTTGTTGCTTTTGTAAATGTGATTCCTGTTGTCTTTAGAGAGGTAGCAATCGACATCCAGTGGTCTTTGACCCTTAGGATGAATGTGGACATTCTTTCTTTTGTTCCTTTGTCTGTCTCTATTGTTTTGCGTGTTTCTACCGTGTTCGATATTTTCCTATTCTTTTGTATCTTCTGGAAGTCGGTATGCTAATCTGCTGTCTGGGAGGCGCTGTTATGTATTGCATTTTCTTCTTAACGCAGAGGTTGTTAAAGAAACCAGCAATATACAGTATAGTGCTTTATACGTTGATTGAACATTATGTCGTTAGAGGGCGCTGTTATCGAACTAATTTTGAATTTTTTAAAAATTTGCATATCACCCGAGTAAGTTCTTATTAGCGCAGTTTGGTAGATAGCATTGCACTATGCCTATATAAAAAGTTTCATATCGCTCGGATCATTTTCCAGCGAGTATCAGCGTATTCTTGCTGTAAGACTGAAAACAAGCAGCTTTTGACTAAAAAACACGAAAAAATTGACTTTTTGCAAAATTTCACGGAAACGTTATTTTCGTGTTTTACACACACAAACGCTATGAAATGAAGCTATTTGAGTGTATTTAAGTATATTTCGTTATATGGCACATAATTTAACGCAGAGGTTGTTAAAGAAACCAGCAATACATAGCATAATGCTTTATACGTTGTTTGGACATTATGTCGTTAGAGGGCGCTGTAATAGAAATAATGTTGAATTTTTTAAAAATTTGCGTATCACCCGATTAAGTTCTCATTAGCGAAGTTTGATAGATAGCATTGCCCTATGCCTATATAAAAAGTTTCATATCGCTCGGAACATTTTCCAGCGAGTATCAGCGTATTAGTGCTGTAAGAGTGAAAACAAGCAGTTTTTGACTAAAAAACACGAAAAAATTCAATTTTTGGAAAATTTCACGGAAACGTTATTTTCGTGTTTTACACAAACAAACGCTATCAAATGAAAGCTATTTGAGTGTATTTAAGTATGTTTCGTTATATGGCACATAATTTAACGCAGAGGTTGTTAAAGAAATCAGCAATATATAGTATAGTGCTTTATACGTTGTTTGGACATTATGTCGTTAGAGGGCGCTGTTATCGAACTAAGGTTGAATTTTTTAAAAATTTGCATATCACCCGAGTAAGTTCTGATTAGCGCAGTTTGGTAGATAGCACTGCCCTATGCCTATATAAAAAGTTTCATATCGCTCGGATCATTTTCCAGCGAGTATCAGCGTATTCGTGCTGTAAGAGTGAAAACAAGCTGCTTTTGACTAAAAAACTCGAAAAAATTGACATTTTGCAAAATTTCACGGAAACGTTATTTTCGTGTTTTACACACACAAACGCTATCTAATGAAGCTATTTGAGAGTATTTAAGTATATTTCGTTATATGGCACATAATTTAACGCAGAGGTTTTTAAAGAAACCAGCAATACATAGTATAGTGCTTTCTACCTTGTTTGGACATTATGTCGTTAGAGGGCGCTGTTATCGAACTAATGTTGAATTTTCTAAAAATTTGCATATCACCCAATTAAGTTCTTATTAGCGCAGTTTGATAGATCGCTCTGCCTTATGCCTATATAAAAATTTCTTATCGCACGGATCATTTTCCAGCGAGTATCAGCGTATTCATGCTGTAAGAGTGAAAACTAGCATCTTTTGACTAAAAAACAAGAAAAAATTCATTTTTTGCAAAATTTCACGGAAACGTTATTTTCGTGTTTTACACACACAAACGCTATGAAATGAAGCTATTTGAGTGTATTTAAGTATATTTCGTTATACGGCACATAATTTAAAGCAGAGATTGTTAAAGAAACCAGCAATACATAGTATAGTGCTTTCTACCTTGTTTGGACATTATGTCGTTAGAAAACGCTGTTATCGAAATAATGTCGAATTTTTTAAAAATTTGCATATCACCCGATTAAGTTCTTATTAGCACAATTTGATAGGTACCACTGCCATATGCCTATATAAAAAGTTTCATATAGCTCGGATCATTTTCCAGTGAGTATCAGCGTATTTGTGCTGTAAATGTGAAAACAAGCAGCTTTTGACTAAAAAACACGAAAAAATTAACTTTTTGCAAAATTTCACGGAAACGTTATTTTCGTGTTTTACACAAACAAACGCTATCAAATGAAAGCTATTTGAGTGTATTAAAGTATATTTCGTTATATGGCACATAATTTAACGCAGAGGTTGTTAAAGAAACCAGCAATATATAGTATAGTGCTTTATACCTTGTTTGGACATTATGTCGTTAGAGGGCGCTGTTATCGAACTAATGTTGAATATTTTAAAAATTTGCATATCACCCGAGTAAGTTCTGATTAGCGCAGTTTGGTAGATAGCACTGCCCTATGCCAATATAAAAAGTTTCATATCGCTCGGATCATTTTCCAGCGAGTATCAGCGTATTCTTGCTGTAAGACTGAAAACAAGCAGCTTTTGACTAAAAAACACGAAAAAATTCACTTTTTGCAAAATTTCACGGAAACGTTATTTTTTTGTGATTTACACACACAAACGCTATGAAATGAAGCTATTTGAGTGTATTTAGGTATATTTCGTTATATGGCACATAATTTAACGCAGAGGTAGTTAAAGAAACCAGCAATACATAGTATAGTGCTTTCTACCTTGTTTGGACATTATGTCGTTAGAGGGCGCTGTTATCTAACTAATGGTGAATTTTTAAAAATTTGCATATCACCCAAGTAAGTTCTTATTAGCGTAGTTTGATAGATAGCTCTGCCCTATGCCAATATAAAAAGTTTCATATCGCTCGGATCATTTTCCAGCGAGTATCAGCGTATTCGTGCTGTAAGATTGAAAACAAGCAGCTTTTGACTAAAAAATACGAAAAAATTCACTTTTTGCAAAATTTCACGGAAACTTATTTTCGTGTTTTACACACACAAACGCTATCAAATGAAGCTATTTGAGTGTATTTAAGTATATTTCGTTATATGGCACATAATTTAACGCAGAGGTTGTTAAAGAAACCAGCAATACATAGTATAGTGCTTTATACCTTGTTTGGACATTATGTCGTTAGAGGGCGCTGTTATCGAACTAATGTTGAATTTTTTAAAAATTTGCATATCACCCGATTAAGTTCTTATTAGCGCAGTTTGATAGACAGCACTGCCCTATGCCTATATAAAAAGTTTCATATCGCTCGGATCATTTTCCAGCTAGTATCAGCGTATTCGTGCTGTAAGAGTGAAAACAAGTTGCTTTTGACTAAAAAACACGAAAAAATTGACTTTTTGCAAAATTTCACGGAAACGTTATTTTCGTGTTTTACACACACAAACGCTATCTAATGAAGCTATTTGAGTGTATTTAAGTATATTTCGTTATATGGCACATAATTTAACGCAGAGGTTGTTAAGAAACCAGCAATACATAGTATAGTACTTTCTACCTTGTTTGGACATTATGTCGTTAGAGGGCGCTGTTATAGAACTAATGTTGAATTTTTTAAAAATTTGCATATCACCCGATTAAGTTCTTATTAGTGCAGTTTGTTAGATAGCATTGCCCAATGCCTATATAAAAAGTTTCATATCGCTCGGATCATTTTCCAGCGAGTATCAGCGTATTCGTGCTGTAAGAGTGAAAACAAGCTGCTTTTGACTAAAAAACACGAAAAAATTCACTTTTTGCAAAATTTCACGGAAACGTTATTTTTTTGTGTTTTACACACACAAACGCTATCAAATGAAGCTATTTGAGTGTATTTAGGTATGTTTCGTTATATGGCACATAATTTAACGCAGAGGTTGTTAAAGAAACCAGCAATACATAGTATAGTGCTTTCTACCTTGTTTGGACATTATGTTGTTAGAGGGCGCTGTTATCGAACTAATGTTGAGTTTTCTAAAAATTTGCATATCACCCGATTAAGTTCTTTTTAGCGTAGTTTGATAGATAGCTCTGCCCTATGCCTATATAAAAATTTCTTATCGCTCGGATCATTTTCCAGCGAGTATCAGCGTATTCATGCTGTAAGAGTGAAAACTAGCATCTTTTGACTCTTACAGCATGATGCTAGTTTTCACTCTTACAGCATGAAGGAGTAAGAGTGAAAGATGCTAGTTTTCACTCTTACAGCATGAAAGAGTGAAAGAGTGAGAGTGAAAACTAGCTGCTTTTGACTAAAAAACAAGAAAAGATTCACTTTTTGCAAAATTTCACGGAAACGTGATTTTCGTGTTTTACACACAGAAACGCTATCAAATGAAGATATTTGAGTGTATTTAAGTATATTTCGTTATATGGCACATAATTTAACGCAGAGGTTTTTAAAGAAACCAGCAATACATAATATAGTGCTTTATACCTTGTTTGGACATTATGTCGTTACAGGGCGCTGTTATCGAACTAATGTTGAATTTTTTAAACATTTGCATATCACCCGATTAAGTTCTTATTAGCGCAGTTTGATAGATAGCACTGCCCTATGCCTATATAAAAAGTTTCATATCGCTCGGATCATTTTCCAGCTAGTATCAGCGTATTCGTGCTGTAAGAGAGAAAACAAGCTGCTTTTGACTAAAAAACACGAAAAAATTGACTTTTTGCAAAATTTCACGGAAACGTTATTTTCGTGTTTTACACACACAAATGCTATCTAATGAAGCTATTTGAGTGTATTTAAGTATATTTCGTTATATGGCACATAATTTAATGCAGAGGTTTATAAAAGAAACCAGCAATACATAGTATAGTGCTTTATAACTTGTTTGGACATTACGTCCTTAGAGGGCGCTGTTATCGAACTAATTTTGAATTTTTTAAAAATTTGCTTATCACCCGATTAAGTTCTTATTAGCTCAGTCTGATAGACAGCACTGCCCTATGCCTATATAAAAAGTTTCATATCGCTCGGATCATTTTCCAGCGAGTATCAGCGTATTCGTGCTGTAAGAGTGAAAACAAGTTGCTTTTGACTAAAAAACACGAAAAAATTGACTTTTTGCAAAATTTCACGGAAACGTTATTTTCGTGTTTTACACACACAAACGCTATCTAATGAAGCTATTTGAGTGTATTTAAGTATATTTCGTTATATGGCACATAATTTAACGCAGAGGTTTTTAAAGAAACCAGCAATACATAGTATAGTGCTTTATACCTTGTTTGGACATTATGTCGTTAGAGGGCGCTGTTATCGAACTAATGTTGAATTTTTTAAAAATTTGCATATCACCCGATTAAGTTCTTATTAGCGCAGTTTGATAGGTAGCACTGCCCTATGCCTATATAAAAAGTTTCATATCGCTCGGATCATTTTCCAGCGAGTATCAGCGTATTCGTTCTGTGAGAGAGAAACCAAGCTGCTTTTGACTAAAAAACACGAAAAAATTGACTTTTTGCAAAATTTCACGGAAACGTTATTTTCGTGTTTTACACACACAAACGCTATCTAATGAAGCTATTTGAGTGTATTTAAGTATATTTCGTTATATGGCACATAATTTAACGCAGTGGTTGTTAAAGAAACCATCAATACATAGTATAGTGCTTTATACCTTGTTTGGACATTATGTCGTTAGAGGGCGCTGTTATCGAACTAATGTTGAATTTTTTAAAAAATTGCTTATCACCCGATTAAGTTCTTATTAGCGCAGTTTGATAGACAGCACTGCCCTATGCCTATATAAAACGTTTCATATCGCTCGGATCATTTTCCAGCGAGTATCAGCGTATTCGTTCTGTAAGAGTGAAAACAAGCTGCTTTTGACTAAAAAACACGAAAAAATGGACTTTTTGCAAAATTTCACGGAAACGTTATTTTCGTGTTTTACACACACAATCGCTATCTAATGAAGCTATTTGAGTGTATTTAAGTATATTTCGTTATATGGCACATAATTTAACGCAGAGGTTTTTAAAGAAACCAGCAATACATAGTATAGTGCTTTATACCTTGTTTGGACATTATGTCGTTAGAGGGCGCTGTTATCGAACTAATGTTGAATTTTTTAAAAATTTGCTTATTACCCGATTAAGTTCTTATTAGCGCAGTTTAATAGATAGCACTGCCCTATGCCTATATAAAAAGTTTCATATCGCTCGGATCATTTTCCAGCGAGTATCAGCGTCTTCGTGCTGTAAGAGTGAAAATAAGCTGCTATTGACTAAAAAACACGAAAAAATTGACTTTTTGCAAAATTTCACGGAAACGTTAGTTTCGTCTTTTACACACACAAACGCTATCTAATGAAGCTATTTGAGTGTATTTAAGTATATTTCGTTATATGGCACATAATTTAACGCAGAGGTTTTTAAAGAAACCAGCATTACATAGTATAGAGCTTTAAACCTTGTTTGGACATTATGTCGTTAGGGGCGCTGTTATCGAACTAATGTTGAATTTTTTAAAAATTTGCATATCACCCGATTAAGTTCTTATTAGCGCAGTTTGAGAGATAGCACTACCCTATGCCTATATAAAAAGTTTCTTATCGCTCGGATCATTTTCCAGCGAGTATCAGCGTATTCGTGCTGTAAGAGAGAAAACAAGCTTCTTTTGACTAAAAAACACGAAAAAATTGACTTTTTGCAAAATTTCACGGAAACGTTATTTTCGTGTTTTACACACACAAACGCTATCTAATGAAGCTATTTGAGTGTATTTAAGTATATTTCGTTATATGGCACATAATTTAACGCAGAGGTTTTTAAAAGAAACCAGCAATACATAGTATAGTGCTTTATACCTTGTTTGGACATTATGTCCTTAGAGGGCGCTGTTATCGAACTAATGTTGAATTTTTTAAAAATTTGCTTATCACCCGATTAAGTTCTTATTAGCGCAGTTTGATAGACAGCACTGCCCTATGCCTATATAAAAAGTTTCATATCGCTCGGATCATTTTCCAGCTAGTATCAGCGTATTCGTGCTGTAAGAGTGAAAACAAGTTGCTTTTGACTAAAAAACACGAAAAAATTGACTTTTTGCAAAATTTCACGGAAACGTTATTTTCGTGTTTTACACACACAAATGCTATCTAATGAAGCTATTTGAGTGTATTTAAGTATATTTCGTTATATGGCACATAATATAACGCAGAGGTTGTTAAGAAACCAGCAATACATAGTATAGTACTTTCTACCTTGTTTGGACATTATGTCGTTAGAGGGCGCTGTTATAGAACTAATGTTGAATTTTTTAAAAATTTGCATATCACCCGATTAAGTTCTTATTAGTGCAGTTTGTTAGATAGCATTGCCCAATGCCTATATAAAAAGTTTCATATCGCTCGGATCATTTTCCAGCGAGTATCAGCGTATTCGTGCTGTAAGAGTGAAAACAAGCTGCTTTTGACTAAAAAACACGAAAAAATTCACTTTTTGCAAAATTTCACGGAAACGTTATTTTTTTGTGTTTTACACACACAAACGCTATCAAATGAAGCTATTTGAGTGTATTTAGGTATGTTTCGTTATATGGCACATAATTTAACGCAGAGGTTGTTAAAGAAACCAGCAATACATAGTATAGTGCTTTCTACCTTGTTTGGACATTATGTCGTTAGAGGGCGCTGTTATCGAACTAATGTTGAGTTTTCTAAAAATTTGCATATCACCCGATTAAGTTCTTTTTAGCGTAGTTTGATAGATAGCTCTGCCCTATGCCTATATAAAAATTTCTTATCGCTCGGATCATTTTCCAGCGAGTATCAGCGTATTCATGCTGTAAGAGTGAAAACTAGCATCTTTTGACTCTTACAGCATGATGCTAGTTTTCACTCTTACAGCATGAAGGAGTAAGAGTGAAAGATGCTAGTTTTCACTCTTACAGCATGAAAGAGTGAAAGAGTGAGAGTGAAAACTAGCTGCTTTTGACTAAAAAACAAGAAAAGATTCACTTTTTGCAAAATTTCACGGAAACGTGATTTTCGTGTTTTACACACACAAACGCTATCAAATGAAGATATTTGAGTGTATTTAAGTATATTTCGTTATATGGCACATAATTTAACGCAGAGGTTTTTAAAGAAACCAGCAATACATAATATAGTGCTTTATACCTTGTTTGGACATTATGTCGTTACAGGGCGCTGTTATCGAACTAATGTTGAATTTTTTAAAAATTTGCATATCACCCGATTAAGTTCTTATTAGCGCAGTTTGATAGATAGCACTGCCCTATGCCTATATAAAAAGTTTCATATCGCTCGGATCATTTTCCAGCTAGTATCAGCGTATTCGTGCTGCAAGAGAGAGAAAACAAGCTGCTTTTGACTAAAAAACACGAAAAAATTGACTTTTTGCAAAATTTCACGGAAACGTTATTTTCGTGTTTTACACACACAAATGCTATCTAATGAAGCTATTTGAGTGTATTTAAGTATATTTCGTTATATGGCACATAATTTAATGCAGAGGTTTATAAAAGAAACCAGCAATACATAGTATAGTGCTTTATAACTTGTTTGGACATTACGTCCTTAGAGGGCGCTGTTATCGAACTAATGTTGAATTTTTTAAAAATTTGCTTATCACCCGATTAAGTTCTTATTATCTCCCCCCACCCCCCCCCCCCCCCACCCCCCCCCCCCCCCACCCCCCCCCCCCCCCACCCCCCCCCCCCCCCACCCCCCCCCCCCCCCACCCCCCCCCCCCCCCACCCCCCCCCCCCCCCACCCCCCCCCCCCCCCACCCCCCCCCCCCCCCACCCCCCCCCCCCCCCACCCCCCCCCCCCCCCACCCCCCCCCCCCCCCACCCCCCCCCCCCCCCACCCCCCCCCCCCCCCACCCCCCCCCCCCCCCACCCCCCCCCCCCCCCACCCCCCCCCCCCCCCACCCCCCCCCCCCCCCACCCCCCCCCCCCCCCACCCCCCCCCCCCCCCACCCCCCCCCCCCCCCACCCCCCCCCCCCCCCACCCCCCCCCCCCCCCACCCCCCCCCCCCCCCACCCCCCCCCCCCCCCACCCCCCCCCCCCCCCACCCCCCCCCCCCCCCACCCCCCCCCCCCCCCACCCCCCCCCCCCCCCACCCCCCCCCCCCCCCACCCCCCCCCCCCCCATTAAAGAAACTAGCAATGCATAGTGTACTGCTTTTTCCTTGTTTGGACATTATGTCCTCGTGAGGGGCGCTGTTATCGAACTAATGTTTAATTTTTTAAACATTTGCATATCACCCGATTAAGTTCTTATTAGCGCAATTTGATAGATAGCACTGCCCTATGCCTATATAAAAAGTTTCATATCGCTGGTAGCATTTTCCAGCGAGTATCAGCGTATTCGTGCTGTAAGAGTGAAAAGAAGCATATTTTGTCTAAAAATCACGAAAAAATTCACTTTTTCAAAATTTAACGGAAACGTTATTTTTGTGTTTTACACACAGAAACGCTATCTAATGAAGCTATTTGAGTGTATTTAAGTATATTTCGTTATATGGCACATAATTTAACGCAGAGGTGGTTAAAGAAACCAGCAATACATCGTGTAATGCGTTTTACCTTGTTTGGACATTATGTCGTCAGAGGGCGCTGTTATCGAACTAATGTTGAATTTTTTAAAAATTTGCATATCACACGATTATATTTTTATAGGCGCAGTTTGAGAGATAGCACTGCCCTATGCCTATATTAAAAGATTCATATCGCTCGAAGCATTTAACAGCGAGTTTCAGCGAATTCGTGCTGTAAGAGTGAAAAGAAGCAGATTTTGACTAAAAAACACGAAAAAATTCACTTTTTGAACAATTTCACGGAAACGTTATTTTCGTGTTTTACACACACAAACGCTATCTAATGAAGCTATTTCAGTGTATTTAAGTATATTTCGTTATATGACACATAATTTAACGCAGAGGTTGCTAAAGAAACCAGCAATACATAGTGTACTGCTTTTTCCTTGTTTGGACATTATGTCGTTTGAGGGCGTTGTTATTAAACTAATGTTGAATTTTTTAAAAATTTGCATATCACCCGATTAAGTTGTCATTAGCTCAGTTTGATAGGTAGCACTGCCCTATGCCTACATACAAAGTTTGATATCGCTGAAAGAATTTTCCAGCGAGTATCAGCGTAATCGTGCTGTAAATGTGAAAACAAGCAGATATTGACTAAAAAACACGAAAAAATTCACTTTTTCCAAAATTTCACGGAAACGTTATTTTCGTGTTTTACACACAAAAACGCTATCAAATGAAGCTATTTGACTGTATTTAAGTATATTTCGTTATATTGCTCATAATTTTACGCTGAGGTTGTTAAAGAAACCAGCAATACATAGTGTATTGCGTTTCACCTTGTTTGGACATTATCTCGTTAGAGAACGCTGTTATCGAACTAATGTTGAATTTTTTTAACATTTGCATATCACACGATTAATCTCTTATTAGCGCAATTTGATAGATAACATAACCCTATGTCAATTTAAAAAGTTTCATAATGCTGGAAGCATTTTCCAGCGAGTATCAGCGTATTCGTTCTGTTAGAATGAAAAGAAGCAGATTTTGACTAAAAAACACGAAAAAATTCAATTTTTGCAAAATTTCACACAAACGTTATTTTCGTGTTTTACACACACAAACGCTATCTATTGAAGCTATTTGATTGTATTTAAGTATATTTCGTTATATCGCACATAATTTAACTCAGAGGTTGTTAAAGAAACTAGCAATGCATAGTGTATTGCTTTATACCTTGTTTGGACATTATGTCCTCGTGAGGGGCGCTGTTATCGAACTAATGTTTAATTTTTTAAACATTTGCATATCACCCGATTAAGTTCTTATTAGCGCAGTTTGATAGATAGCACTGCCCTATGCCTATATAAAAAGTTTCATATCGCTGGTAGCATTTTCCAGCGAGTATCAGCGTATTCGTGCTGTAAGAGTGAAAAGAAGCAGATTTTGTCTAAAAATCACGAAAAAATTCACTTTTTCAAAATTTAACGGAAACGTTATTTTTGTGTTTTACACACAGAAACGCTATCTAATGAAGCTATTTGAGTGTATTTAAGTATATTTCGTTATATGGCACATAATTTAACGCAGAGGTGGTTAAAGAAACCAGCAATACATAGTGTAATGCGTTTTACCTTGTTTGGACATTATGTCGTCAGGGGGCGCTGTTATCGAACTAATGTTGAATTTTTTAAAAATTTGCATATCACACGATTAAATTTTTATAGGCGCAGTTTGAGAGATAGCACTGCCCTATGCCTATATTAAAAGATTCATATCGCTCGAAGCATTTAACAGCGAGTTTCAGCGTATTCGTGCTGTAAGAGTGAAAAGAAGCAGATTTTGACTAAAAAACACGAAAAAATTCACTTTTTGAACAATTTCACGGAAACGTTATTTTCGTGTTTTACACACACAAACGCTATCTAATGAAGCTATTTCAGTGTATTTAAGTATATTTCGTTATATGACACATAATTTAACGCAGAGGTTGCTAAAGAAACCAGCAATACATAGTGTACTGCTTTTTCCTTGTTTGGACATTATGTCGTTAGAGGGCGTTGTTATTAAACTAATGTTGAATTTTTTAAAAATTTGCATATCACCCGATTAAGTTGTCATTAGCTCAGTTTGATAGGTAGCACTGCCCTATGCCTACATACAAAGTTTGATATCGCTGAAAGAATTTTCCAGCGAGTATCAGCGTAATCGTGCTGTAAATGTGAAAACAAGCAGATTTTGACTAAAAAACACGAAAAAATTCACTTTTTCCAAAATTTCACGGAAACGTTATTTTCGTGTTTTACACACAAAAACGCTATCAAATGAAGCTATTTGAGTGTATTTAAGTATATTTCGTTATATGGCTCATAATTTTACGCTGAGGTTGTTAAAGAAACCAGCAATACATAGTGTATTGCGTTTCACCTTGTTCGGACATTATCTCGTTAGAGAACGCTGTTATCGAACTAATGTTGAATTTTTTTAACATTTGCATATCACACGATTAATCTCTTATTAGCGCAATTTGATAGATAACATAACCCTATGTCAATTTAAAAAGTTTCATAATGCTGGAAGCATTTTCCAGCGAGTATCAGCGTATTCGTTCTGTTAGAATGAAAAGAAGCAGATTTTGACTAAAAAACACGAAAAAATTCAATTTATGCAAAATTTCGCACAAACGTTATTTTCGTGTTTTACACACACAAACGCTATCTATTGAAGCTATTTGATTGTATTTAAGTATATTTCGTTATATCGCACATAATTTAACTCAGAGGTTGTTAAAGAAACTAGCAATGCATAGTGTACTGCTTTTTCCTTGTTTGGACATTATGTCCTCGTGAGGGGCGCTGTTATCGAACTAATGTTTAATTTTTTAAACATTTGCATATCACCCGATTAAGTTCTTATTAGCGCAATTTGATAGATAGCACTGCCCTATGCCTATATAAAAAGTTTCATATCGCTGGTAGCATTTTCCAGCGAGTATCAGCGTATTCGTGCTGTAAGAGTGAAAAGAAGCAGATTTTGTCTAAAAATCACGAAAAAATTCACTTTTTCAAAATTTAACGGAAACGTTATTTTTGTGTTTTACACACAGAAACGCTATCTAATGAAGCTATTTGAGTGTATTTAAGTATATTTCGTTATATGGCACATAATTTAACGCAGAGGTGGTTAAAGAAACCAGCAATACATCGTGTAATGCGTTTTACCTTGTTTGGACATTATGTCGTCAGAGGGCGCTGTTATCGAACTAATGTTGAATTTTTTAAAAATTTGCATATCACACGATTATATTTTTATAGGCGCAGTTTGAGAGATAGCACTGCCCTATGCCTATATTAAAAGATTCATATCGCTCGAAGCATTTAACAGCGAGTTTCAGCGAATTCGTGCTGTAAGAGTGAAAAGAAGCAGATTTTGACTAAAAAACACGAAAAAATTCACTTTTTTGCAAAATTTCACTGAAACGTTATTTTCGTGTTTTACACACAGAAACGCTATCTAATGAAGCTATTTGAGTGTATTTAAGTATATTTCGTTATATGTCACATAATTTAACGCAGAGTTTGTTAAAGGAACCAGAAATACATAGGTAGTGCTTTATACCTTGTCTGGACATTATGTCGTTAGAAAGCTCTGATATCGAACTAATGTTGAATTTTTAAAAAATTTGCATATCACACGATTAAGTTCTTATTACCGCAATTTAATAGATAGCGTGGCCCTATGCCTATATAAAAAGTTTCATATCGCTGGAAGCATTTTCCAGCGAGTATCAGCGTATTCGTGCTGTTAGAGTGAAAAGAAGTAGATTTTGACTAAAAAACACGAAAAAATTCACTTTTCGCAAAATTTCACGGAAACATTATTTTCTTGTTTTACACACACAAACGCTATCTAATAAAGCTATTTAAGTGTATTTAAGTATATTTCGATATATGGCACATAATTTAATGCAGAGGTTGCTAAAGAAACCAGCAATATATAGTGTAGTTCTTTTTACCTTGTTTGGACATTATGTTGTTTGAGGTCGCTGTTATCACACTAGTGTTGAATTTTTTAAAAATTTGCATATCACCCGATTAGGTTGCATTAGCGCAGTTTGATAGACAGCCTTGCACTATACCTAGGTAAAAAGTTTCATATCGCTGGAAGCATTTTCCAGCGAGTATCAGCGTATTCGTTCTCTAAGAGTGAAAACAAGCAGATTTTGAATAAAAAACACGAAAAAATTCACATTTCGCAAAATTTAACGGAAACGTTATTTTCGTGTTTAACCCACACAAACGCTATCTAATGAAGCTATTTGAGTGTATTTAATTATATTTCGTTATATATCACATAATTTAACGCAGAGTTTGTTAAAGAAACCAGAAATACATAGGTAGTGCTTTATACCTTGTCTGGACATTATGTCGTTAGAAAGCTCTGATATCGAACTAATGTTGAATTTTTAAAAAATTTGCATATCACACGATTAAGTTCTTATTACCGCAATTTAATAGATAGCGTGGCCCTATGCCTATATAAAAAGTTTCATATCGCTGGAAGCATTTTCCAGCGAGTATCAGCGTATTCGTGCTGTTAGAGTGAAAAGAAGTAGATTTTGACTAAAAAACACGAAAAAATTCACTTTTCGCAAAATTTCACGGAAACATTATTTTCTTGTTTTACACACACAAACGCTATCTAATAAAGCTATTTAAGTGTATTTAAGTATATTTCGATATATGGCACATAATTTAATGCAGAGGTTGCTAAAGAAACCAGCAATATATAGTGTAGTTCTTTTTACCTTGTTTGGACATTATGTTGTTTGAGGTCGCTGTTATCACACTAGTGTTGAATTTTTTAAAAATTTGCATATCACCCGATTAGGTTGCATTAGCGCAGTTTGATAGACAGCCTTGCACTATACCTAGGTAAAAAGTTTCATATCGCTGGAAGCATTTTCCAGCGAGTATCAGCGTATTCGTTCTCTAAGAGTGAAAACAAGCAGATTTTGAATAAAAAACACGAAAAAATTCACATTTCGCAAAATTTAACGGAAACGTTATTTTCGTGTTTAACCCACACAAACGCTATCTAATGAAGCTATTTGAGTGTATTTAATTATATTTCGTTATATATCACATAATTTAACGCAGAGTTTGTTAAAGAAACCAGAAATACATAGGTAGTGCTTTATACCTTGTCTGGACATTATGTCATTTGAAGGCTCTGATATCGAACTAATTTTGAATTTTTAAAAAATTTGCATATCACACGATTAAGTTCTTATTACCGCAATTTAATAGATAGCGTGGCCCCATGCCTATATAAAAAGTTTCATATCGCTGGAAGCATTTTCCAGCGAGTATCAGCGTATTCGTTCTCTAAGAGTGAAAAGAAGCAGATTTTGACCAAAAAAACGAAAAATTTACTTTTTGCAAAATTTCACGGAAACGTTATTTTTGGGTTTTACACACACAATCGCTATCTAATGAAGCTATTTTAGTGTATTTAAGTATATTTCGTTATATCGCACATAATTTAACGCAGAGGTTGTTAAAGAAACCAGCAATACGTAGATACTGCTTTCTACCTTGTTTGGACTCTTTTTTTGGATTAAGTTTGGATTATGCCGTTATAGGACGGTGTTATCGAACTAATGTTGAATTTTTTAAAAATTTGCATATCACCAGATTATGTAGTTATTAGCGCAGTTCGATAGATAACACTGCCCTATGCCTACATTAAAAGTTTCATATCGCTGGAAGCATTTTCCAGCGAGTTTCAGCGTATTCGTACTGTAAATGTGAAAACAAGCAGATTTTGGCTAAAAAACACGAAAAAATTCACTTTTTGCAAAATTTCACAGAAACGTTATTTTCATGTTTTACACACACGAATGCTATCAAATGAAGCTATTTGAGTATATTTAAGTATATTTCGTTATACGGCACATAATTTAACGAAGAAGTTGTTAAAGAAACCAGCAATACATAGTATAATGCTTTATACCTTGTTTGCACATTATGTCGTTAGAGGGCGCTGTTATCGAATTAATGTTGAATTTTTTAAAACTTTGCATATCACCCGATTAAATTCTTATAGGCTCAGTTTGATAGATAGCACTGCCCTTTGCCTATATAAAAAGTTTCATATCGCTGGAAGCATTTTCCAGCGACTATCAGCGTATTCGTGCTGTAAGACTGAAAACAAGCAGATTTTGACTAAAAAACACGAAAAAATTCACTTTTTGCAAAATTTCACACAAACGTTATTTTCCTGTTTTACACACCTAAACGCTATCTAATGAAGCTATTTGATTGTATTTAAGTATATTTCGTTATATCGCACATAATTTAACTCAGAGGTTGTTAAAGAAACCAGCAATACATAGTATAGTGCTTTATATCTTGTTTGAACATTATGTCTTTAGATGGCGCTGTTATCGAACTAATGTTGAATTTTTTAAATATTTGCATATCACCCGATTAAGTTCTTTTTAGCGCAGTTTGATAGATAGCACTGCCCTATGCCTATATAAAAAGTTTCATATCGCTGAAAGCATTTTCCAGCTAGTATCAGCATATTCGTGCTGTAAGAGTGAAAACAAGCAGATTTTAAATAAAAAACGCGAAAAAATTGACTTTTTGCAAAATTTCAAGGAAACGTTATTTTCGTGTTTTACACACTCATACGCTATCAAATGAAACTATTTGAGTGTATTTAAGTTTATTTCGTTATATAGCACATAATTTAACGCAGAGGTTGTTAAAGAAATTAGCAATACATAGTGTAATGCTTTATACATTGTTTAGACATTATAATGTTAGGGGGCGCTGTTATCCAACTATTGTTGATTTTTTTAAAAATTTGCATATCATCCGATTAAGTTCTTATTAGCGCAGTTTGTTAAATAGCACTGCCCTATGCCTATATAAAAAGTTTCATATCGCTGGAAGCATTTTCCCACGAGTACAGCGTATTCGTGCTGTAAGAGTGAAAACAAGCAGATTTTGACTAAAAAAGACGAAAAAATTGACTTTTTGCAAAATTTCACGGAAACGTTATTTCCGTGTTTTACACACACAAACGCTATCAAATGAAGCTATTTGAGTGTATTTAAGTATATTTCGTTATATTGCACATAATTTAACGCAGAGGTTGTTAAAGAAACCAGCAATACACAGTGTGGTGCTTTATACCTTGTTTGGACATTATGTCGTTAGAGGTCGCTGTTATCGAACTAATGTTGAATTTTTTAAAAATTTGCATATCACCCGATTAAGTTCTTATTAGCGAAGTTTGACAGATAGCACTCCCCTATGCCTATATAAAAAGTTTCATATCGCTGGAATCATTTTTCAGCGAGTATCAGCGTATTCGTGCTGTAAGAGTGAAAAGAAGCAGATTTTGACTAAAAAACACAAAAAAATTCACTTTTTTCAAAAATTAACGGAAACGTTATTTTCGTGTTTTACACATACAAACGCTATATAATGAAGCTATTTGAGTGTATTTAAGTATATTTCGTTATATGGCACATAATTTAACGCAGAGGTTGTTAAAGAAACCAGCAATACATAGTATACTGCTTTCTACCTTGTTTGGTAGAAAACTACCCATTGTCCCCAGTTCTAGCAAACATTTTCCTAGAAAAAATCTAAACGAAAGCTCTATCTTCCTTTTCATTTATAACAAAACTTTGGAAACGTTATGTTGATGATATTTTTATTATATGGAGTCATGGACGCACATCTCTCATAGATTTCTTCATCATCTTAACAACCAACATCCTAATATAAAATTTACTGCTGATCTAGAACAAAATATTTCCTTACCTTTCCTGGATGTAATGGTTACACAATGCTCTGAAAGATTAAAAATCTCTATGTACAGGAAACCTACTGATAAATGTAGATATCTTCATAGTCATTCTCATCATTTCCAACCAGAGAAACGTGGAACTATATTTACCTTAGGACAGAGAGCATGCTGTCGTTTGAATGAATGTTAAATTAGAGTATGGGATGAACTCCAAAAAAAAAATTACTTATCTCTTATCTTTAAACAAAATGGATACTCCGAAAAAACGATTAAGAAATTTTTTCTGGATCCTCCTAGACAGTGCACCACAGAAACTAATAATAATTTTAAAGGCAAGGTAGCATCTCCATCCCATACATTATCACAGTCTCTAACAAATTGGCTAAGGTCCTTAAAAATACATCAGGACGTTCTTCACCACGCTTCCAAAAATCCGTTCTCTTATCAGCCATCCAAAATCTATTCATCACAACCTAAAATATCCAGGTGTATATAAATTATGGTGTGATTGCAATATCACTTATTTTGGACAAACCAACAAATCTATTGAACAATGTATTGAGGAGCATAAGAGAGACATCTCCTATAAAAGATCACATGCAACTGCGTTGTCAATTCATGTTCGTTTCTCAAGTAATCCTAATAATATTCTCCAAAATCACTCTGTTTGCTTGGATAAATCAGAAAATATTCTTCGCTGTGGTGACGAGTTCGAAAGAAAAATCGTGGAATCCCAGGAAATCACCTTCAATGCTGAACACTTAAACAGCAATTTGAGTTATAACATCCCAGATAGCCATACTGCAGTTATTCAATATTGACGTTCAAGAGAGCCTGCACGCACGCACACACGCAATAAACAATAGCGTGCCAGTTAGAACAACTTAAAAAAATGCCACGTTTTTTGTTTCAGTTATGTGTTGCAATTTTTACCTGTAATTTTCTGTTTTTTAGATGCTTCAATGTTTATTACCATTCTCTTCCTTTAATGAATACCTAATGAAGGCTGTTATAAGCCGAAACGAGTTGTATTATTCTCATAAATAACTTTATAAATTTCCTCGGTTTTTAAGTCATTAAATCTATATTTTTTAAAAATATCACAACAACCGAGTACAAGTCCATAATGACATATATATATATATATATATATCAGTATCTATATAGATACTATATAGATACATATAGATACATTACAATAATTTTTAGTGTTGGATTATAAGGATAATTTATTATTATTATACACTGCAATATCATTGAATAAGCTCAGTCAGTTTTGAGCTAGTTGGAGATGGGAGAGTGTTGTATTTTATTCTTGTTTTCAGTATGTTTATTTATGATACAGATTTGTCATGATACTCCATAGAACATTCAGCATTTATGGATGTGGTCTGTCATTCCATTTCCCATCGAGGGTGGTAACGTAGTAATATATTGATATTGATCTGGAGCATCTGGAAACGGAAGCCGGGAATCCGGCAAACGACTTTGTCAAAACAGTGGCCAAAATCTAATCCAAGACGGCAGGAATTAAAGACTAACTCAGGGTATCTGGGCTGGAGGAGGGAGCAGGCGAATATATCATAGTTAAGTTATACTTATCATGTCTACTTGGGCAAGAGGAGTGTATCGTAGAGCTGCGGCAATTAGTAACGTTGTTACCTGCTGTGCACATTCCAATGCTCCTTATCCTACTCGCATGGGGAAAGTCAAATTTAGTGTTCATTTTGATCATGTTTGTAAACACGATATACTAGGACCATTATTATTTGTAATTTTAAAATTAAATAAAGAAGCTCCATATAAAAAAGATGTCTTTAGAGGGCCTGGCCATTAAGGGAATATGAAGAAATTAATTCATTTTCTTTAACTAGTCAATATTGATAACTCTTCAGTTCACACTATAGCTTCAGTTTTGAAGGAATTTTTAAGAAGTTGCCAGTGGGAATATTTGGTCCTGAAAATGAAGAAGAACTGTTTGAGCTAATAAATATTGAAAGTATAGACGAAAACTGGACAGAATTCACAGGTTAATTACTTCTCTTCCTGTTGTTGCTTAACACCTTCTGGTGCTTTTATTTGGAACATTCCGTGCCAATTTAAATTCTGCAGAACACTGTGAAACAGGCACGTCATGAGAAGCCCTTGGAGTCAGTGTAGCTCCACGTTTCTTTCAGTCTTGTGTGAGTGATGGTAAAATGGCACGAATGGAGGATGCTGTTCGGTTTAAGTGGTAACACTGCACTGGCTGTTAACAGGTATCCATAATGTACTGTTATATCCATGACTTTCAGAGAAGCATTTGTGGATTGTGACATTCTGGGACAACAAAACTATTTTTGCAGTTTCAGAATGTCATGAGTAGTTTGTTTGTAGGAGAAACAATACAAACATATGAATCATTAATGATGTGGAAGAGGGTATAATCATCTGAAAACTTGAGCCATTTGAACAACATTGCTGCCACTCAGGGGAACAAGCATGTCAAAATTACCACAAGATAGCAGCACACGGGGTATCATGAGCATTGTGAACAACTGGTTATTACATTCTGTATCTGAGGCATTAAAAAACATTTGTAAATTGAGGAAATAAATGTCTCAACACATTTTGAGCTTTAAATTAAAGATGCCAAGAAATTATATAAAACACAGGACACCCTTTATCCAAGTTTATGCAAAAAAAAGAAAGAGTTTGCATGTGAAGTATCTAACCTAACACAAAGAGCTGCTTGTATACAGTATAGAGTATACATACATACTTGTTCATAAAGACTGCATCACCTACTATAACCCTGTTTTTTTTGGTAATTAAATTTGAATACATATTTGAAATGGGATAATAACACAATATTTGTTACAAATAATGAAGAAACTAATATAACATTTTTATATTTGATGTGACATAATTAGGAAATAATTCATAATTTGCTAATATTTCAAAATATTTTCACTGAGAAAATACATACTGGTATCAAAATTTAGTACAATTACATAGTTGTACTAACATTAAGAGCTAAAAATTCATTTTTGTGCTATTCAGTACTTCGTGGATCTTTCCTCTTCATTACAGCTTGGCATCGCCAGGGAATTGACAAATGCAATTTCCTGATGGGTGCAACTGCAATCATGGTTCTCGGAGCCTAAAGTGTATTCGGCTTCTTATTGTGTATTTCAGACTCCATTTAATAACACAAATTATCAATGGGGTGTTCAATCGAGCGTTTATTGAGCCACTTATTAACCTGTAGCAAAAAATAAAGCTTTTTTCAAATACTAAACTCAATTTGCATGGTACATTTTAGGATTATAATAGCTTCACTTAATATTTTTTGTCTTAAGACAAAGGGAAGAGTCATCTTGAAGGATTCAGGTCGTGATTGTGGTATCTGATAGTAGGCAGCAGTTCTAAAATTTTCTGGTACACTTGTGCATTTACTGAAACTGTTTTGAAATGTGACTAGCACCATGATACAACATGCATCCCCAGATCATCTGACTGGCTGAGAATTTGACTGTTGACACCCGACAGTCAAGACTGAATATTTCCCCTGACTGTCATCGAACTGTCTAGCTGCCGTCAGCACTCTGCAAGTTAAGCTTTTCATCATCATCATCATCATCATCATCATCAATGTCAGACCAAGAAACACTGACAGCAAAATATTTATGTCACTATGCAGCTTTGCTAAAACATTATTTTGATGCCAACTACAGGACAGTCATAAATACATATCGCATAACAAGACCTCAGACAACTAATTATATCATATATAAATACAATAATCACCATGGAAAGGCCACACGAAACTTTTACATCCCAGATATGATAAACAAATGACCTTTTGAATACAGAAACCATACAAAATACAATAGCCTGAAAAGAACTCTGAGGACATACTATGAACAAGAAACACGCACCCAAAATTGTATACAAACTTAATAAAGCACAATATATTCGTTCAGGCTTCCAGTTCAGCGACGCATCAATATATTCCAAGTTATTGTGTGTGTGTGTGTGTGTGTGTGTGTGTGTGTGTGTGTGTGTGTGTGTGTGTGTGTGTGTGTGTGTGTGTGTGTGTGTGTGTGTGTGTGTGTGTGTGTGTGTGTGTGTGTGTGTGTGTGTGTGTGTGTGTGTGTGTGCGTGCGTGCGTGCGTGCGTGCGTGCGTGCGTGCGTGCGTGCGTGCGTGCGTGCGTGCGCGCACGTGAGTGCGTGTGCGCGAATTTCTCAATCATAGATTTCGTAGCATCCCAACACAGCAAAAAAAAAAAACAATACATAATAACCAACTGGTGTCATCCTCAGATAAGCTTCGAGGATGAAAGCAAAAAAAAATTAGTTCTCATCCAAATGCATCATATGTAACCAAATGCATGTAATGTATGTATCACATGAAAACCAATGCATGTAATGTATGTATTATAAGTAAACCAATGTACGTAATGTAAATATCACATGTAAAAAAATGTAAGTAATGTATCATATGTAAACAAATGTATGTAATGTATATAATAATTGTAACAAATGTGTGTAATGTACATAATAACTGTAACAAATGTATGCAATGTAAAAAAAATTCTTTTGAAAGTAAATCACATGAATTTACACCGTATCTTTGTGAAAATAAGGAAACATAATATTTAGATTGCATATGTGTAAATACTGTTGTATAATCACACCATTTCAGACTTGAAAAAAAAATAGTAAACCACAACATGTAATATCATGTAACTTATGTAACTCTGAACAATTTAATTGTAAATTATTATCATGATTGTTATATATATAAAAAAAAACTGTTATCATCATTAGTATTTAAATCTCATTATATGTAGCACAAAGTGCTGAACCTTGTAAAATAATATACTGAATAGATGATCATTGTACATATGTAAATTTTTGAAAGAACAATAAAAAATATTATTATTATTATTATTATTATTATTATTATTATTATTATTATTATTATTATTATTATTATTATGAAACTCGTGAACATATTATTCGACACAAGCATTACTCCACAACAATTAAAAACTGCAGTAATTACGCCAATATACAAGCACGGCAAAGAAATGATACTCAGAACTACAGACCAATAGATACCCTACCAGTCATCTCAAAATTTCTAGAAAAAATAACACACACCAAACAACAGAACTATTTACAGAAGTACAACATCATCTCACAAAACCCATACGGCTTTCAGAAAACAAAAGCACCATCACTTTATTAGAAGACATCGCAGACACAATAAACAAAGCTCTCAACAAAAACAAGTATGCCGTCCTTATACTGTTGGACCTAACCAAAGCATTTGATACACTAGAACATGATATGCTATTCACAAACTATACTCAATAGGTATAAGAGGAACACTGCATACATGGTTCAAGAACTACCTCTCAAACAGAACACAAGTAACAAAAATAGGTACATGACACAGTTCGGGTGTCATATTATCACCCACTCTATTCAACATCTACATTATCGATGTTCATAACATATCCATAAGAAGTCAAATATTTCAGTACGCAGATGACAATGCACTACTTGCACTACTTGCAATCCACACAGACATTAACGCGACTCTCTGCAAAGCACAACAAGACCTAAACGAAATCACAACATACTTCAACCAAAACGCAATTCTAATCAACTGCACCAAAACACGGATGTTTATAATATACAACCCGAGAATCATACGCCCGCATCACTATCGATACACTGTCACACATACCGCTGTATTAACAACAAAAATACCTGCCAATGTTCCAAAATCAAACCTGTAACACATGAAAAATACCGCGGTCTCTATATAGATTTCCACCTTAAATCGACAAAACATATAGGATACCTACACACCAAACTCCGGATCATCGCAGCAAAACTCTTCCAAGTTAAAGACATTATTCCATCCAACATAAAAAAAAACTCCTATATCACGGTATCTGCGAATCCCTACTCAGATACGGAATAACAGTCCAGGCAAAGACATCAAACAGCCACCCAACAAAATTAGAAACGTTACACAGGAAAATCGTGTCAACAGTGTTCTGGACACTTTACACGCAACAACCAATATCCGACAAGCACAATGCGATACACAGAATTCTGAGCATTAAAAACCTGAAACACTACATGACGTTAACAACGAATTACTTCAACATAACCTATCGAAACAACAGAGACACGTATCGTATAACACGACCCACAAGAACTCCCTACATTCTTAAACCGTTCAACAATTCATACGGGTCTTTTGTGAGATCACATCAGATACCCACGCAACTCAACAACCTACCAAGAAATTTAAAACACATAGATAACTACAGAACATTAACACACGAAGTCTGCAAAATATACCAACATCCAATGCCAACATCCCATACATAAATAGTGGCAACAGCATAAATAGAGAAGTCTAAATCCCATTCTCTTCAGAGACTCTAACCCAACTTCGAAGTAGGTGGGATTAATTCGCCTCACTCAACCACACGTAATCCTTATAACCAAAGAAGCATATTATGTAATAAAGCAGTTGGTAAAGTATACAACAATAAAGAAGATATTGATGATAGTGATTATTATGTGATAATATCATTAATATAATACTTTTATGTAACATGAAAAAATAATGTAATAAATTATTCTTATAATCGAAAAATTATATAAACAAAAAAAAATTATTATATAAAAAAATTCTGAATAAACTTCATTGTTAACGTTGGAAGAACATGTGTTGTAAATACCTAATGTAGAGACAAAAAAAAATACTATTAAAATTTTTAGTGATTAGAAATCAATGTAGAAAATGCAGCACTTAGAGCTAAATTCTGTAAAATTATAAGTTGCAATGTCACTCAAGATGTCTATTGTATGTGTAAATATTTTAGCAATCAATAAGTTACTATTACTTACTAAAATTTATTATTATTATTATTATTATTATTATTATTATTACGTACGTAGTAGTGCTTATTATGAACAAATGTGTTAGTGTAATGTGTTATAAATGTTATATACAATATATATATATTATTATTATTATTATTATCTTTATTATTATTATTATTACTTTATTTACATAATTGATTCACAGTCAAAACAAAATATCATTTATTCGTAATCTACAATTTGACTTGTAATACAGAACAATTCAGATTCTACCGAAGAATCTAAAAATAGATTCTTGGGTTGAATCTGAGAATGGTCTGGTAGGTAACGTCGTAAAATACGGGATGTGCTAAGTAATACTTTTTTTTTTTTTTGTATGTCATGTTGAGTCACTTTGTTGATGTTTAATTGCAGTAAAAAGTTGGATATCTTCTTTGAATTTGCACCAAGTGCAACGATAACTATTGAAATGACTTTTGTGTGCTTAAGCCACCGCCAGCCAACTTCGATTGCCAAATCTCGTTTCTCGTTATTAATTTTTTCCAGTTCTTTGTTATTAATATTTTTATCACGAGGTAATGCGATGTCAATAATCCAAACCTGTTGATGTTCGATAATTGTGATTTCAGGTCTTTTGTGTTCCAAATGCCAATCAGTTTGTATATTCTAAAGTCCCAGAGAATTTTTGCTGTTTCGTTTTCGAATACTGTCTCTATTGCATGCCCGCCACCAGTTATCAGAAGTAGGAAAGCTAATATTTTTTGCATACATGCCAATGAAATATTTTGGCCACTTTATCATGGCGGTATTTATAGTCAGTTTGAGCAATCTTGCTGTAGGCACTGAATACATGCTCTACAGTCTCATCTCTCTGATCGCATAATCTGCATTTGATGTTTTTATTGATGTACAAAACTTTTGCTTTGATTGCATTAGTTTGTAATGCCTGTTCTTGAAAACAACTTGAATATATATCTTTCTGTTACGTTTTTAATATATCCATATTGTAGTCATTACCACGTCTTGTTCACATCAATTTTGTCCTCAGTATATCTAAGAATTGGCCATGCAAGGGTTTATTTTTCCAGTGCACATATTGGTGATTTTGTTATTCCTTTGTGTAATCGGATTTTTTTCCTATTGCTTCTAGAAAGCCATCTTGTGTAATTGCTTGAAGAATTCGCTCAGCGCTATTGTCGATGTAACTTTATAAACTAATTTCTTCTTCTTCCACAGTCTCTCTCACTTGCAACAAACTCTGTCCATCTCTTCTTCTTGGTAGGTATAACCGGTGAACATCACTTCGTGGATGTAATGCATGAAGTATAGCTTATTTTTGTGGTCCAATTTTTACAAATACAATTTGTAAAAATTGTATTTGTAAAAATTGTTTGATAAAAATTGTTTGATAAAAATTGTTTGACCTCCCAAAGATCTGCCTACTTCCAACACAGCAACCAAATCAATAACAAATATATGTATATATAACCAGTATCACCCTCAGATAAGCTAATTACAAAGCTTCGAGGGTGCAGTTGAGTTACATCCCAGTAGCAGTATTTATCTAACATTATTCACTTACATTCTGTAATGAATTCTAGTAGTAAACAGAAAATGTGATAGTAATACTCTTCAGTTATATAAGTTTAAAATTATATATTTAATTTACAATTTAAATTTTAAAAAAATTATCATTATGTAAACTGCAACATAAGTAATATTGTTTAAGTTGTGAGTCATTAATAATAGACACGATTACTATGATTATTATTAATGGTAATAATACACACCTTTTACTCTTGTGTCAATGAAAAATTCTGCAAATGATAATGATATTAAGAGTAATTATAATTCTTACTGAACCATTTTGCAAGAAAAAGATGCATTGTTGCCTAAATATTAGTATATTCATGTAATTATTTGAGAGATAATAATAAAAAATTATTATTATTATTATTATTATTATTATTATTATTATTATCTCATAAAACCAGCAGACTAAAAAAACCAGTTGCCAAGGACGTGAACTCATCGCAAGACCATACAATAATCTTTCTATCTGAGTAATTAACACCATTCAATCAGAATCTGTAGTACCAAACAAGAAAATCAAAAATAGAAAAAAATTATCAATTTTTGTGGATCAGAGACGGCAAGATATTCTTGAGAAAATCACAAACTTCAAAATCGATACAAATAAAAATCTCGGAAGGCATAGATAGGCTCAAGAGTGAAATAACAGACTCCAAATTAGTTCAAAAAGAAGATCTCAACACAACAAAATGTATATTAACCATCAGACAGATGTAACGAATACACCAGAATACATCAGCAATTGTACATTTGACTCGCTCGATTCATGGAAAGATCACACAGTACAAGCGCAAGGACTTTCCATCCTGTATACTAACATCAGAAGCATCCGAAAACGTTGGTTATCGTTACAGGTTTCTCTGTGGAATTACACGGGTGATATTGATATACTGGTCCTAACAGAAGTATCCATAACTAATGAGGAAGCGACTGCTTTCGCAAATTCCAGAATTCCAAGAGCATAGATCATGTCACGAAACAAAAATAGGGGGTCGAATATTAATATTTATCAAACATAAATTAATAGCAAAAGAAACTGTCTATTAGTTTGAGGATGTTAAACCCTTTGCATTGAAATCATTAATACCACCAATAGACAGCATCTCATAATATTAAATGCTATTTACAGGCCACCAAACTTAAACATGATAAAATTCTTGTGCAAACTCAATTGCTGGCTTTCACGCCAAGAAATATGCTCAACC